>NW_025423120.1:0-97784 GCF_020497125.1 Mauremys mutica
AACAATACAGATGTCACTCATGGCTTCCCTCCTATTCTGACTGACAACTGGCAGCAGGTCCCTCCCCGATCTCGCTTTCCCCCGAGTGTTCTCGTGAGATGCAGACCAAAACTGATCCCTTCCTCTCTCCTCGGGGAAGGGTTTGGGGAAAATCAGCACCTGATTGGTTTGATCTCTCCCACACATATTTTGAATTGTTCATCCCTTTTTCCATTCCTCTCTCTGAGATTTTCTTTCTTTCCGGTACAGGTAGTGATCTATGTCTGGATTCTCTGTGTCTCCCATCAGGTGATGGGAAGGTGAATGAGAATGAGGAGGAGAAACCCCATCAGGAAGATGCTGAGCAAGGAGAACCACATGGAACTTTATCAGGAAGATCCAAAGGGAAAGTTTCCAGGAGTTGTGCACTCCCAGAAAAAACAAAAGCCTGTGAGACTCAGGGGACGCCAGAGGGAAACTTTAGTAGCCACTCAGACCTTATAACAAGCAACAGAATCAACTTGGAAGAGACACGCTACATGTGCCATGAGTGCGGGAAAAGCTTCAATCAGCGCTCAAACCTTATCACACATCAGAGAATCCACATGAGAGAGAACTGTAATAAATCCCTTGACTAGGGCTGGGCAACATTTAAAAAAAAATCACATTTCCTAATTCCCACATTGTGATTTTTGCACCATCTTCACTGTGGTCTCTCAGCTCCCCCAGATGAGTTACCTGCTTCTGCCTTTTGCAGCTCACCCTTCTTTGGGGTCAGTGTGATCTTTTCTATCAACTCCTTTCCTTTTGGGCCAGGAATGTTCATCAGCTCCTGGAGGTTTGATCCCAACAAGGTACACTGAGGCAAAAAGTATCTGTGCCTGACATCCACTAGGGCTGTAAATGGCGATGGCTTCTCAAGATAGTGATCTTGATGTAAAAAGACAATTACAGTTATAGAGCAGATGCAGCCCAGGTGCAGTGGTTGGCATTAGCTTCCCCCCGTGACCTGACCTAAATGCCATCACTTTCCCTAGTCTAAACAAACCCTGAGCATCCCGATTATACTGTTCCCCCATTTCAAAGCCATTGTTAGTCACTGAGTTCCCCTTTTGGAAATAAATTGTTTCATTCCCAGTTGCTCTGATGTTGCTTCAAGTTGGGCTGGAGAGCAGATATTTTTACTACCATTTTTCTCACTTATAATGAACTATAACAAAGAGCATGAACAGGGCAGGGATAGGAAAAATTATCATTTCACCCTCTGTAAAAACGGTAAATCAGAGGGATTCCCAACGAGAGGCGTACAGCTTTCTGAGCCGGGGCTACAGCGCCACGGTACCAGTGTAGACACCCTGGTTGATTACAGCACTGTGATTGGCCTCCAGGAGGTGTCCCACAATCCCTGTTCTCACCTCTCTGGTCTTTGGTTTGAACTCTACTGCACTCCCTCAGGTGACCAACTGTGAACCCCACCCCTTAAATTCCTTGGGAATTTTGAAAGTCCCACTTCAACAGAGACTAATTATGGTTACAGACCCATCCTGAAATTAGAGCAGGATATTGTAAAGCTTTATCTCACAGTAAAGTAACACAATTCAAACCTGTCGGCACAGAGGAGAAAGCACTCCTTCAGTTCACATTTATTGCTACTGATCTCACTGACCAACTTCCTTTTCTCGGTGCTGCTCCAGGTGTTTTCCCTCTGTTCCCTCCCAGCTGTGGTTATAGGACTGCAGCAGCTCCCCAGGGCGAGCTTTGCTCTTTCACTTACATCCTTCACTTGTTTGGACAGAGCTGTGTCTGCCCCCAGTTTAATTCACATCTGAGACCTCAGGTACCAGCAGATCGTTACAAAGGCTAAATTCCCATCACCACCAGTGGGAGGTTATCCTGGGCTGCCAGGGCTGCAGGATTTAGCCCATGGTCAGTCAAGGTGCTACAGCAGCTGCACTCTTACATTGTGAGTCCTGCAGCTTCATACCAAACTGCTCTGCCATAGTCTGCAGCGGGGGCCTGACTTGCTGAGAATCTGGCAGAAGAGAGACCCTGGAGTAGAGAAGGGAAATGTCCTCAGCAGTCACAGCTGGCAGGAGCAGGGAAGGTTCGGTTTGTTTTTAAACTCCTCTCCCTGCTCAAGCCTTTAATCATTCCTGTGGCTCTTCTCTGAACCCTCTGCAATTTACCAGGGAAAACAACCAACCAATCAAAGAAACAAACCAACCAACCAAACCAGGCTGTTCTGCCCAATGTAACAGTCTATTGCCTTCCAAGGTTGACTATAAATCAGCTCATTCTATTCACCCAAGAGTTCCACTTTAAGGGCTTTTTGTTTTCTAATTCCAATCAAATCCTGTGCAACAGCATCATTGTTAACTCACCACTTGGTCACTTCACATTCACAGGGTCACAAAGTGGGCAGGTCTAAGTCTTTCCTCCCACACCAACATGAAAAAAATCAGTGACAGAAAATGCCGTAAAGCGCCTCTGCTGCCTTGCACAACAGCCTGGGGAAATACATGAGGGGAAGTGCTTTCCTCTCTCCTCCTGACACTGGGTAACATTTCTGTCTGTCCTTGAGATCCTGCCACAGGGACAAGGCTTGAGGATGCAAATGACATGTTAAGGCTGCATTGGTTTGCACGTTCCTTTACTCCTTCAACAGTGATAAGGGTGCGTGAGCGTGAAACAATCCCGCTCTGACTTTCACACCGGAGGCAATTTTCAGGGTCGCAATAAAAAAAAAATCTTTCTCACCTGAGCAAGTTGAATCGAGTCGTTGCAAGATGATAAATCCAGAGCCCCAGGCTGACTTTCTGTCATCACATGTTTTTAGAGTAGATCACATTGACTGGGTGGGGCTCCTGCTGGGAAGTGTCTGTCCAGTGGCAGCACCCAGTGCACATTCCCCACTTACCAACTCATCTTCAGTATATCGGCCACTGAACCTTGCAAGGTGGGAGGGTCCCAGTGGTCGGGCTCCAGCCCCTGGATCCCGAGCCTGGCAAGCCCGAGTCAGCCGGCCTGGGCCAGCTGTGGGGTTTAATTGCACTGCAGACATACATGGGTGTCACAATCCCAGCTTTCTCCTCAGGGAATCAAGCCCTCGTCCCCCCGTGACAGGCAGGGAGCGTCACCACTGTATGCGTGAGGTCGGAACTGACACTGCCCCTGCACAGGGACCCAGGGGAACGGCTCGGGCAGCTCCTTGGCCAGCTGTGGCTGGCAGGAGACCCAGCGAGGCAGGAGTTGCTCTGGGTTCTCTGCAGGGGAGATTAACTGGGAGAAGGGGGGAGTTTGTCTCTGATTTACAGGGAGCTTTGCCAGAGTGGAGCCTGTAGGTCACATGCTGGGGGGCTGTGACGGGCACACAGGCTCCGTGCTCTGGAACAGCTCTGAGTCAAACCCAGGCAGGAGCCTCGTCAGTGTGACTCCCCCAGGGGACGCTCTCACTGGGGGAAGCCTCCTTGGCTTCAGCAGCTCCTGGGACTGACCTTGGACCTTTCAGTCCCCCTGTTCCACACCAGGAGCTTCCTGCAGTGAGTCCACCTGAATCGGACACCTCGGAAAGCCTCACCCCCCCCGAAGGGGAGTCCTGCACCCCCAACTTCCACAGTCACCAGTGACTCTCAGCCAGCGCTGTACAACAGAAGGTTTGTTAGGGGTCTGGGATCCAGCCTGGGAAAGTTCTGTGTTCGCACAGGAAGCAGGAAGATTCAGCAACGTCCATCTTGGGCAGACCCCGAACTCAGAGCCTGGGCTCTCCCCTCGAGTCCCCAACCCAGCAGACTCCTTGCTCCCAACAGCCCGACTCAGCCAGGCCCTTTGCCCCTCGTCTGTCCTTTGTCCTGTTTCCCTGGCAACCTGCTCACCTGGCCTCCAGCTCGTTCTTTGTTCTCCGACTGCTCCCAGCCAGCTGGCCTCTTGCAGCAGGTGCGCCCCGGCCATCGGTTGCTAGGAGACAAAATTTGTGGCCATTGTCTGGGCCCAGGCAGCTCGACAGCAGCCACACCTGCCCTTTGGGGGTCTCTGCCAAGATTTAACCCCCTTGTCCCACCACCGAGATCCGTGGTCCCAAAACACTTCAGGGTCATGCCCCCCCCCCGTCCATGCTCCCCCTGAGTCGTGGCTGTGAGTGGGGCCGCAGCTAAGGGGGAAGGGACACAGGCAGGGGTAAGGGGGCTGAGGCAGGGGCCAGAGCTGGGGCTGGAGCCAAGAGTGGAGCTGGGTGGCTCCCCCTCCGCACCCCCATGGGGGCTGGCCCGGGCCCAGCTGCATCCCCCTGAATGTTACTCCATTCCCCCTGGCAGGGTGCACCCCACATTTTGGACCTTTAACCTAGATAATCGTGCAACAAATAGGGGAAACTGAGGTACACACAAGATGCAAACAAAACATCCGGAAAATTCCCACTTCGTCACAGGGGTGTCAGTGGGGTCTGAGCTGGGCAGCAGCACAGGGAAGTGGGGAGGTTAAACTGCAAAACATCCCCCTGTGTTCCCGCAAAAGCCTCTCGTTTACCCCTAACCCCCTCCCCATGAAAATCTCCACCCCTGCCCTGGCCCACACACACCCCCTCACTCCAACGCAGATTTTTAACTTTTCTTACTTGTCCTTGGCCTTCCACAAACATTGTTCCCATCAAAATCATCAAAGGCTTTTACAATGAGAATGAGAAAACAAACTAAATCAAACCCAAAGGAACCGCTATCGACCTCCCCACCACACACACTTTGGGTCTGAATTTTTCTACTGAAATGTTGAGGCAATAAAACTCTCACTGCTCTTGTCCAGAAACAAACCTAAGCCCCACCATGCAGTACCTGGGGCATCTATGTCTGACCCGCCAAGGCTTCAGCTCCTTTGGGGAGATTTCCAGCTGCCCAGTCCTGCTGCTATTCCAGGGGAGCAATTCCTGACTCCTGTCAGCATTTATCTCAGACCCGTTCTGGGCATCACAGGTTTCTCCGGGAAAGGGCAGCGAGTGGTTCTAGGGTCCAGGGATCCTCCTCCAAATTGAGCTAGAACCTGAGACTCCTTCCCCTTCCCCAGGATGTGGGCGGGGAGGCATTTCACAGAGCTCTCGGAGCTATAGCCCGTGGCTAAGGAGAAAGAAAAAGCCTCCTATCCCCCTCTGCTCTGGGGGCTGGGTTTCCTCCTGAAGCCTCTGCCCCCCACCTAGTGCCTATGGCTCATCCCTGACCCTTGCTGCTGCTCCTTGCTATAGACTGTGAAAGGAGCGGAGGCAGCGCAGGAGCCTTCTGGGGACGCAGATCTGAGGCTTTGGGGAGACACATTGTCTGAGACATCAGAGCGCTGCAAACCATGCAGCCACCCCCTCAATCCGAGGCCTGTTCCAGCCCTGAGTCTGGGCTGCCGCGATCCCTCCCCCAGAGCAGGGCGCCCACAGATTACAGCCTGGAAATAAGCGTGTGAGACTAACTCCTGTTCTCCCTGACAGGGCCTCCCCTAGACCAAGTGGCATCCCAGGCAAGACGTGTCTTCAGTGCCCCCCAGCCCCGCTCCATATGTTAAACCATTGAATACCTTATTTTTATTGCATTTGTAGCTCATTTCATGATTTCGATGCACAATCTGGATGCATGATTTTCTCTATCATATAAGACAATAAATGTTCATGCTAGGATATGTAAATGTGTATTTATTCATGCCATATATAAGCAAATTAAAAAATCATTTCTTTTAAGCATATAGAAACTTTTAATTTTGACAGTAACTGAAATGTACTAACATCTAGAAATGGAGCCCTCACCAGCACAGGGTGGGCCAGTATTAAATAGTGTTACAGTCGGAGACAGACAGCGTTAGGATGTTAACCCCAGGCCCTGTGTTCAAAGGTCGCTTCTCTCGCCTTTCCCCCATGAACTGAAGTGCAGCATTCGAGAGATCCAGAGACTAGTTGATGACGTTTCCAAGTGCTAAAATAGCGAGTGATGTCCATCTTGCTTTGGCCATTGTTGATTGGAGAGATGGTTTATGGAGAATAAACTTCAAGGTGAGGAAAGGCAGCCCAAAAAGGCCCCCTACAGGTGCTGAAGTAGCTCAGTTGGGAGAGCATTAGACTGAAGATCTAAAGGTCCCTGGTTCAATCCCAGGCTTCAGCAGACTGTTTTATCCCTCTTCATGCAGCAGTGGGCTCTTTCCTGGAAGCCCAGCACTGCCTTTACTCAATGCAAGTCCCTCATTTTGGGCTTCACTGCAGGAAAAGGCAGCATGGGCTTCTGCACCCAGTTGGCCCACCGGACCTTTCTTTCTTCTCTTGCTGCTTCTCAGCAAGGGGAAGAAAAAGAAGCTCCCCCTCAAGTTAGAGTCACAAGGGTGATGTAAGGACGACTTCCTGATCCCTGGCTCCAGTCCTCTGCTCTTCCAGCTGACCCATCAGAGAGCTGCTGCCAGTTTCTCCAGGTTCACCCATCAGTGTGTGCCAGGGTGAGCACCACCAAAGTGCAGGGAATTTGAGGGCAGGGCAGGGCAGTGCACTGTAATGGAGTTTCTGTAGTGTAGTGGTTATCACATTTTCCTAACCTGCATCAAGACGGCTAGGCAGAACTGACACCAACTTGTCTGGGGTGTTTCCCAGAAGCAGAGCACAAGTGTGAAATACGGGCAGCATAGAACCAATATTCATAACGTCAACTACAAAAATGATACACATCTAGAGATAGCATCATTATAATCAGCCAATCAGAACCTCTCCATAGACCCCTTACACAACAACCTTTATACAATATTGGCTGCAAATATAGAGCAGCGGTTGCAACGGTGATCTATACAGTTACAGATTATGTCAATAACATCACAGGAGGTGACACGGCATCAGTGAGACTGATACTGGAATAGCCTCCAGTTTCGGTGCCCTCGTTTGAAAAAGATGTTGTGAAATTAGAGTTTGGGGCAGCAAAGAGCCACCAAATGTTCTGAGAGCTGGAGAAAAATGCCTTCTAGTGAGCTATTGAAAGAGCTCAACCTGTTTAGCTGATCAAAAGAAGATTGAAAGGTGACTTCATTGAAGTGTTGAAGTGCCTTAATGGAGAGAAAAGATTGGGTATTAAAGGGCTCTTGAATCGAGCAGAGAAAGGCATAACAAGACCCAGTGGCTGGAAGGTGAAAAGAGACAAATTCATATTACAATTAAGGCACAAATATTCAACAGTGAGGATGATTCACCACAAGAACAAGCTACCAAGAAAAGTGGTGGATTCTCCATCTCTTGATGTCATTTCATGAAGACTAGATGCCTTTCTGGAATGTGTTTGCCCCAAAAGTAGCTCTTGTGTCATACAGGAGGCCTGTAATATGCAGGGGGTCAGATTAGATGCTCTAATGGTCTCTTCTGGCCATAAAGTCAACTAATTTCTGAAAAACCGAGTGTAGCATTGGGAGCAGCGTCTGATGTTTTCCTGTCTAGCCGGCTTGCTGCCTAGAACGAACGCTCCTCGAGTGGGGTGATCCACAGGGAGTAGCTGAAACCTGCAAAGTGCCTGGCCAGGGGCAGAACATTAGCCCAGCAAGGGAGGGGTGCGGCAGTGACATCACAAAGGCCTTTGGCAGGACCTCCGCCTATTGGTCCAAGGTGGTGGGGAGGTGGTGACCTCACAGAGAGATGCTGACATCAGCCAGGCAGGACAGGGGCGAGGGGCCAGGGAAACCTCAGAGACCCCTGTGGCTTTGCTTCAGCAAGTCTCCTTCTCCAGGTCTCTCTCTGAGGACTGAGAGAGTATTCGGGTTCACGGACGTGAGCGCCAGGAGGAACCTCTTTTGAGTTTTCTCCTTCCCTTTTAGTGATTTTACTAGACAACAGCCGTCCCTGTTTAGAAGGTAAGAGCCTCCTGGAGGTTTGAAACCGGTTCAGTCTGATCCATCTGGTGAGAGTTGAATTCTAGGCATGGAAAACACGAGCTTAAGGAGGCAGAATTTTATTCCGCACGTGGGATTTTGTCCCTTAGAATCACTGGGGACATTGGGGTTTGTCCTTTTTGTTTCACCTTTTCCCTACTTTCACCTCCCTCCTTTCTCTTCATCTCTTGCTTCTTTTGTCCTTTCTCTTGTTCCCCTCCCACTACCATGTGTGTGTGTGTGTGTGGCGGGGGAGTGCTCTGCAGCTCCCACTGTGGGAGGTCCACCCAAAACTGTGGGGCTGAAATAGAGCTCGGGCAGTGATCCCCACCAGTGACCTGGGCCATCCTTTGGGCTCTCTGGTGAGACCCCTCAGCCTCCCGTCCTCAGTCTCTACCCTGATTGGCTGAGCAGGGGGGTTATTGACAGGGAGGAGACTCAGGTCCTTGTTGGTCTTTTTTAAGACCAAGGAAATAAGTCAGAACCAGTTCTATGTTTGATAAATTTTGCTGCTTCTCTGCATTAATGGTCTCTGAGCAGTTCATGATTCTCTCTAACATTGCAGTTCTCCTCAAATACTTGCTGAATAATTCCTGTGCACTGTTGCTGGTATGGAACTCATTACAGAGCACTTTATTCAGGTCATTCAGTGTCTGAAATTCAAGATCTGATGGTTAGTTTGAAAATCAGGGCTCTTGGGTCCTATTCCCAACTCTGCCACTGACTGGCTGTGTGACCTCAGACAAGTCAATTCTCCTTTCTCAGCCTTAGCTTCTCCCTCTTTCGAGTAGGGATAATAATGATCTGCTCCTACCTACCTCACAGTGGGTGGAGGCAGGGCCGGCTCTAGGTTTTTTGCCATCCCAAGCAAAAAAAAATTTTAGCTGCCCCCACCCCAGCCCTGGGCTCCCCCCTGCACCTCCCCCCCCCCCACCCCTGCACTCTCCTTCCACCCCAGCCCTGGGTCACTGGTAACTTGCTCCCAGGGCGGGTCATTCAGCAGGGATTTTGGATGTGCACAGAACACAGACAGGATTGGTTCCCATATGGTTACAGAACTGCAGTAAAGTGGAACAATTTTCAGCTTGTGTGATTGGAGGAGATCTGGATGCATATTGTAACACTGACCTCCATACATGAGGAAAAGTGGAGGTGCCTTTATTATTCTTTTGTTCCACTCTTTCTTTCTATGGGGAATTTGCCAATGAAATATCACTGTCTTCCTTTTAAACAAATAAAACAAAAACAAACATAAAAGCAATGCCTGTTGAAAATAGCAATTCCCGTCCTAATAACCCCTGGGAAGCATTTCTTGCTCAATTTTATCCTGCTTTTTCTACAGCAAATGACAGTGGATCAGTATATTTGATTTGGGAGAAATGAAGTAACAGCTGCCCGAACTGAGCTGGAGCACTCCTGAATGTTGAGATGTTCAAATCTGGAAGGCAGGTGCTAGATTCCCTTTCTGAACATTAGCTAAATCTGGAAAGGAAAAGTCAATTCCTGCTTCCATGACTCAGAAGTGGAAATCCTCCTACGTGCCTGGTGCTGTATCTAGAGCTGCCCAGGTCCAGCAGAGCCTCCCCTCCCTCACTTTTCATTTTAACTTCTGGTGGGATCCACGTACCTTCCTTGCCAGGCTTCAGCTAGAGAGGGGCCCTGTCCATTTAGTCCCCCCAATTCCTTCTTTGGGGGCTGCCAGGTGAGGTCACACCAGTATCCCTCAGCCAGTCTGCGGATGTCTTCTGGAGGGGATGTCTGGGCCAAAGCTTTCAAGTCCAAAACGTCTGGCTGGAGGGGGGCGCCATTTTCAGTAGTTTAATGTTTGGTACTGCAGTGAGTGACTGCTGGGTGCAGTGATATAGTGACCCCTGGGTCTCTGAATGAGGCTTTACACTTGGTGGGGGGTGAGGAGGCAAGCCGCGAGTCGGCGGATGGAGAGGGGCAAATCTCCCAGATTCAAAATCTGGGACTGTGTCTGTTGGTCCTTTTTGCTGCTTTTCTCTGGGCTGGGGGTTGTCCCAGTGCTGCACAGAGGGGGTTCCCACAGGAAGGTGCTTGCTCCTAATCCCCGACGCCGTCAATGTGTCGGCTCTTCTCTAGTCAGCCCACTTGCCAAGTCTGATTGGCCTTGGTCTGGCTCCCAGCCCCTCTCCAAGGGTTGCAGCTGTCTGGAGGTGCTGCCTTCCTCAGTCCCACCTCATTCACTCCACAGGGCGACGGGTTACCAAGGGGCGGGGGGGGAGATCTTATTCTACTTCTAGCAAAAAGACATTTTTCTGTTACCTTAATTACACTATCTTAGGGGCCCCCTATAACATATTACCAAGGTTCAATACAAAGTCATAGACAAGTTATACAAAAATGCATAAATCGTGATTTATCTACAACTGCATTGAGTGACTGCTGGGTGCAGTGATATAGTAACCCCCCCTGGGTCTCTGAATGAGGCTTTATACTTGGGGGGGTGAGGGAGCAAGTGGGGAGCAGGTGGGCGAGCGGGTGGGCAAGTGGCGGGTGGGCACAGAGGTGAGCAGTGAGCCAGCAGGGGCTCTAGGGGCAGGCATGGGGGTTTCTGGCAGGGGAGGGAGGAGGTGAAAGGAGGCGAGTGGTGGGTGGGGGACTGACTAGCAGGAGATGCAGCAGGCCAGTGGGGGGCTAGGGGGTGAAGAGGGGTGTGATGGTGAGATCTGGTCACCCTACGGGGGCCGTTTCTTCTCCGTCTCCCAAACCTTCCTTTTCGGCCCACAGCTGTTTCGATGGGGCGGCGCTGGGGAAGGAGGTTTCTGCGGGGCGGGCAGTGCTGGGGGGGGTTGTTTCCACAGGAATGGGTGGTGCAGGGGGGGTGTTTCAAGGGGGCTGGATGGCAAAGCAGGGAGCGCAATTTTATATTTTTGCCTTGGGTGTAAAAATAGCTAGTTACGGCTCTGGGACCCCATATTGCGCTAGGTCCTGTACAAACCCTGGCCCACACTGGGACACCCAGGGGGTTCCCCTCAATTTCCCTGAGCCTCTGCTGCCCAACTGCTTCTGACTCCATCTGGATCACCCCCCCCACACACAAAAAACCCACCTTTCCAAACCATCCTTCTTTCCCTGCCCCCTGATTCTGCTTTCACACCCTGGGCCCATCTCCTCTCTTCCTCCCTCCCCTCCCCCAGGTGAGCAGAGATGGAGGCAACTTCAGCCACTGGAGCCAGCCCCAGCGAGCGCTGCAGCCTGCCCGGGGGGTGTTTGCAGACACAGGAAGGGAGCAGCTGGGAGCGGCGGGTGCTGGGAAGAAGGAAGCAGGAGAACAAATCCCAGGGGGAGGGGGGCAGCTCCTGGGGGCGGGGCTCTGCCACAGCCCGGGGGGGGAGCTCCTGGGGGCGGGGCTCTGGCACACACTGGGGGCGGGGCAGCTCCTGGGGGCGGGGCTCTGGCACGGATGGGGGCGGGGCAGCTCCTGGGGGCGGGGCTCTGGCATAGCCCAGGGGCGGGGCAGCTCCTGGGGGCGGGGCCCTGGCACAGCCCGGGGGCGGGGCAGCTCCTGGGGGCGGGGCTATGGCACAGCCTGGGGGCGGGGCAGCTCCTGGGGGCGGGGCTCTGGCACAGCCCGGGGGCGGGGCAGCTCCTGGGGGCGGGGCTCTGGCACAGCCCGGGGGCGGGGCAGCTCCTGGGGGCGGGGCTCTGGCACAGGCCAGGGGCGGGGCAGCTCTTGGGGGCGGGGCTCTGGCACATTGTGACGCAGGAGCCTGGGCTCAGCAGCTGCTCCCTGGTGGCCACGTGCTGCCAGCAGCGCTGGAGCCGCCCGGGCCGGAGCGGAGCCGCTGTTCTCAGCTGCAGCAGGAGCTGCCCCCGGCCCCGCTGGGCTCCAGGTGGGGACAGAGCCTGGGGCCCAGGGCTCCCCTGGGTGCGGATAGCGGGGCGGGGGGGGAGAGGCCGGAGCGGCAGGCGGGGAAGGGCGGGGGGGGCAGGCGGGGGGTTGATCGGTCTCTGGGCACCAGGGGAGCCCCGGGGCAGAGTGTGTGTGTGAGTGTCCCGGGCCCAGGCGTGCGCAGGGGGGGAGCCCCGGCACCCCAATGCCCTGAGCCCCGGCTGGGGAGGCTGCTCCCCCCCCTCCCGTGGGGGCTCCGGGAGGGGGAGCCCGGCATTAACCCCTCCGTGCCCGGCCGGGGGGGCTTCTCCTGCTAGAAACCGCCCCGGACTCTGCTGAGCGGTGACTGATCCCGTGGGGCTGGGCAGGTCCCTGGCTCTGCACAGCCCCCCCACATATCTCCCCACCCCCCTGTGTCCGAGGGCCCAGAGCTGCTGCAGCGCTGAGGCCGGAAGGATCCTTCCCACAGCAAGTCTGAGCCGCCCCCACCCCGCTCTGCTGTGCCCTGTAACGGGGGGTGTGTGAAGCGGGTCCCCCTGCCTGGTGCCCCCTTTCCTGCACAGGCGGAGTGGGGCAGCCGCAGGGAGAGAGAGCCCCCGGGAACGGGGCGGTGACCCCCCCGGGGCAGGGCGCTAGGGAAGGGGAGGAGGGGATGGGAGAGGGGGGGAGGAGAAATTAGAGGGGGGGGCAGGTTCCCAGATCTCTGACCCCCCCCCCGGCACACTCACTGCAGCCTCCCTGCCCAGGGTCACTTCCCTGTGACCGAGGTGAGGGGCAGAGAGAGGAAGAACCAGCCCCGGACTCTCCCTGTCCCCCCTGCGGCAGGAGTGCGCTGCCCTGGGGGCAGGGGCAGGGGGACCCCCCCCCAAGGGGCTCCTTTGGGTCTGGCCTGGTCCAGGGTTTGGTTCACACCCTGTGGCTGGGAGGGCTTCAAAATGTCTTGGTTGGTTACTGCTGCTGGGGGGAGCACAAGGGGGAAAGGAGGGGCCGGGGGCCAGGTCTGTGCTGCACTGTGGGGACTGAGCATGTTCCCAGCCTGGCAGAATCTACAATCTCTGTCCGCAGGGAAAGGGCCTGGGGGAATCGTGATGTGAAATGAACTGAAGCCTGTTCTGAAACCTCCACAACTGCCCTTCTCGCCCTGCCAGGTTGCAGAATGACGCCCACCTCTCGCTCCAGCTCGTCCCAGCCTCCCATGGGACAGGAGAAATGGCTGCAGTGGAGCCAGCTCAGGTAGGGGATATTGGGGGGTTGCTGGTGGGTTCCTGCTGGAGGGAGAGGGGCAGGAAATACTGAAGAGGTGGCAACTTCTGGGGAGTTAGGGCTGGAGGGGGCAGGGAATACCCTGGGTGAGGACAGGGAGTGGGGACAGAGTGTGACAAACCTGCTGGGACTTGTTTAACGTGGGCCTAGATCCTCAGAACAAACATTTGGGTGTTGGGGGAGAAAATTCCCTAATTTGTGAAACAGGAAACAGACAAAGCAACTCCCTGGGCGGGGCTGGGAAAACTGACCAGATTTCCAGTGCTGAACCCTCAGCCTGCTAGCCAGGGGCTGGTGTGACATGGAAAGGGGGCACCCAGAGGGAGGTCTAGGGAAGATGTCCTGGCCCCTCACATCCAGCTGCTGGCAGTGGGGAGGGTGTTGGGTTCCCTGCCATGGGGCTGTGCCTGGACCCTACTGGGGGCTCCATCGCCTGTAACAGCCTCTGGCTAGTAGGTCTGTGGTGGATCTGCTGGGAGAGACAAGGGGCTCTCACTTCGTCCCCTCACCCAGATGTCTCCTGGCTGCTCTCAGCAGTATGGGGATAGGACTCCGCTGACTCTCTCAGAGCTTCCATTTGATTGGCTCCTTTCCTCCATGAATAGTGGGGCTGTGAGTGGGGCAGCAGGTACTGAGTGTTGGGCTCTTGCTCTTTCAGGGGCCGGTGACCTTCGAGGAGGTGGCTGTGTATTTCACCAGGGAAGAGGGGGCTCTGCTGGACCCCGCTCAGAGAGCCCTCTACTGGGAGGTCATGCAGGAGAACTGTGAGAATGTGACCTCGCTGGGTAAGGATTCCTGTTCCTTCGGTTTTTAGAAGGAGAAATGCAGAGTTAAGGTTCATGCCACTCCCCCAATGCCACCTCTGCTCTGCCCTGTTTCAGCATCACCCCGACATGCCAGAGACACCCACACTAGCCCTCTCCCCTCCCCTGTTACAGAGCGCTCTGGGAACAGAGCAGTGCAGCAGAATGTCTAACATGTTCTTCTCTTTGCTAAGATAATATTTGGGTTCATCTCTGTCATAGCAAACAGAAGCTTCCTCCCCCTGGCCTGCTCTCCAGTACTGAACCTCCTGCACACAGGCCAGCTGAGACTTGCACAGTGTTACTACCCCCTTGCCCTCAACCTGAGTTTTCCTTTTGAGTCACTGCCTTCACTTACCCCTCACTAAGCCCCACAGTTCACTTGAACATACGCCACCAGGGTGCTGACAACCCCCATGGCAAGAACATACCTTTGGGCACCTTTGCTGACCAAGCCTACAACACTCAGCACGGAAATGAGGCAGAATTGCCCCCCAAGTTTCACATGCACCTCTCTGCATAGCACAGGCACAGCTCTGCCCAGCTGCTGCAACCCATCCCTCCATCAGCCAGTCACAGCTACAGCTGGCCCAGTGCACACAGCTGGAGGCATGCGGATAGGTGCTGGGATTCCCACCTGTGAGCACAGCACAGACAATGTCTTAGTCTTTCCTCGGATCGATTATAGGTTCATAACTTTGAAGGCCAGATGTGACTATTAGGTCGTCTACTCTGACATCCTTTATATCACAGACCATAGAATTCATCCCGTTACTGCTGCATTGAGCTGAATACCTGAGTCCCTGTGGCAGTTGGTTAACCTTTGCACGGCCCACGCAGAACCATTCTCTCTGGTTCTGGCCAGCTACAGGGTTAAGGGTTGGGGGAAAGTTTACATTAATTTTTCATTTCCTGGTCTGCAGAGGTTTAAGTTTACTCACCGTCCATATGGTGCAAGGCAGGAGACAGCACTGGGCAACCTTAACGCTTCATTAATGTAGCTTATGAGCATTTCGTTTCCTGTTTTAAAAAATGGATGCTTTTGCCACTATAGCTGTGTCTGTAATTGAGCTTTGGCCAGCAGAGCCATGTTGGATGGTGTGCGTGTGTCCGCATGCGTGTGTGCACTTTTTCACAGCCTTAAACAATAGAGCTGGACTGGCAAAGCTTTTAAGAGCTACCTAAGACCTACCTAACTAGTTCCTCGACAGACACCTGACACGGTACCTCTGGGTGAACGAATATGCGTGTACCTGGTCTGTGGGATCCCAGTGAAACATTAGGCACCCTGTGCCCTCTGCCAGGTGGCATCAAGAGGTCCATGATGAGTCACATCCTTCTCCTCCTCCAGTCGCTGCATTAGAGTGTCTTTAGAATGAGCCGGCTGACCCCCGTTCCAGCCTTCTGTTTGGGTTCCACGGGGCTCTGTCCTTGGGCCTCTTCTTTTCTTCCTCTGCACCTTATTTCTGGGGAATCTCATCTGCACACACACATTCAACTACCATCTCTGTGCTCCTAACTCACAGTTCTGCCTCTCTGCTCCTGGCCTGCCTCCTTCTGTCGCAACTGAAATCTCAGCCCCCCTCTCTCTCTCTCTCTCTCTCTCTCATCTCCTCACTGATGTCCAGCCATCAGCTAACGATCAACAGCTGAAGCAAAGCTCTTAATATTTCCCCCAAGCCCTCCCCCCACCTTCTTTCTCTACCGCCGCAGACAGCACCATTGTGCTGCCTGTCACTCAGGCCTATAACTGTGCAATACCTTTGTTACGGAGCTCCCTCTGGGCCTCCGATCCAGGCTGTGCCTACATCTTGCATTTTCTTTTTGCGTAACATCCTTAACAATTGGCCTTTCCTGTCCATCCGCGCAGCTAGAGCTCTTAGTCATCCTCTCCTGTCTCAGTTACTCCAAGATCCTTTTCTCTGACCTCACCATGCGCATCTCCATTCAGAAGGAAAAAACGCCCTCCTGGTCCTCGAACATGACTTATGAGGGAAGGTTGAAAGAACTGGGCATGTTTAGTTTTGAGAAAAGAGTGAGTGGGGGAACTGAGAACAGTCGTCAAATATGTCAAGGGTGGTTATAAGAGAGGAGTGATTAATTGTTTGTCACGTCCACTGAAGGTAGGAGGAGAAGTAATTGGCTTGATCTGCTGCAAGGGAGGTTGAGGGTGGGTAATACAAAAACCTTTCCAGCGATAAGGATAGGGAAGTGCTGGAATGGATTACAAAGAGAGGTTGTGGAATTCTTGTCCCAGGAGGGTTTTAAGAACAGGTCAGACAAACTTCTGGCATATTTACACCTGATCCTGCCGCAGGGCGATGGGAATGGAGTAGATGACTTCTTGAGGTCCCTTCCAGCCTATATTAGAAGATTTTAGGATTCATTGCCTTAGCCCTTCGCTTTGATCACGTCTCCTGGTGGAGAATTCGGACCTTTTTTGTGGATCGGCTGCGGGTACAAATTTTGTTCCTAGAGCCCTGAAAATCTGCAGATATCCAAGGACCCTTTTTGCGGATCGCAGATCGGATGCGGATATAAATTTTGTATCTATGCAGGGCTCTACCTGTCGTACTTCTGTCTATACCTACAACTTAAATCTATTTCGTATACAGTGACTACATCTGAAATAACATATGAGATCACCATAACAATGATCAATGAATGATAAAACGAACTAATTGGCTCCAAGAACCACGGAGACTCTTCCTTTTCCATCCCCACCTGCAAGAGCCGCCGTCTCTCTTCTCTGCATGTTCTTTGGATCTTCGAATTTGTCCCTCCTGAAGTCACATGGCCTGATTCTTATTTTTCACATTCTCCTTTGGCAGAAGAATTGGTCTGTGGCTCTTGAACTACACCATCTAATTTGCCAGCTTTCTCCACACAGTGTTTTTTATGCTCCTTCCCTTTATACCTGACTCGCTAGGTTCCCTAATGCCGCAGGATGTGCTTTCCTGACATCTAATGCTGCTGAGATCCTGCCTTCAGTGATATCCCTGCCCTTCCTAGTCCTTACTCCACTGAAACCCCCCCCCCAGCCCATGCTTACTGTTCCCAGCTTCCCCTGGACTCTCTCTTTGGCTCTGGACCTGTCTGTCAGCAAGAAACAGTGCCAGGGACACTTGCCCTCTGTCTGGAGTCTTCACTTTCTGGGAAATGCAGTTCCAGTCTCTGGTTTTAGGAGCCTCTTTGATAATGAGTGTCTGGCTGTGTGTGTTCCCAGCAAAGATGGGGATAGTTAAATTCCTCCTAAGCAGAGTGTTCTGCACCTTTGAGCACCTGGGGAGCTGGCCCTGCGATTTTATTGTTTAAAATGGACTGGGGTTAAACTAATAGAATGTTTTTTATGATGATAAATGACCTATGAATTCCCCTGATCGCCTTTGTTTTCTTTCCCTTGAGCAGGGTTTCCAGTTTCCCAACCCTCTGTGATCTTCCAGCTGGAATGAGGGGAAGAGCCGTGGGTCATGAATCTCCCTGGTTCAGTGGAAAGTGAGATCCTGGGAAGTCCCTGCACAGGTGAGGAAACATTAAACCAACCCAGAAACTGTAAGTGCCTGAGAGAACCCGCTGGGATTCCCCACACAGACTCTGTGAGCTCAGGACAGTCCCCAGCAGATCTCACTCCTGGCTTCCTACAGATGATGATTGACACCTTGGCTGGAGCTCCCTCCCTTCCTACTGAGTGTTTGGATGGGATGTGGGCAGGGCCGGCCTTGGGGAAATGGCACCCGGGGCAAACTTGCATTTTGGTGCCCCTGGCTCCCATGGGCTCCCTAGGCAACCCACGTTCCCTTCCCCCCAACCTCTGCACTGTGTCCCTTTGCCCCAAATGCCTGCTCCCCCTCCTGCACCCCTAATCCCTACACCCCTTCATTCCTAACCTCTGCCCCCCTCATGCACCCCAACACCTGCCCCCTCCTGAGCCCCTAACCCCTGCACTGTGCCCCCTTCACCTCAGCCCTTGCACTCCACTCCTGTGCCGCAATCATTAATGATCTGGAGGATGGCGTGGACTGCACTCTCAGCAAGTTTGCAGATGACACTAAACTGGGAAGAGTGGTAGATACGCTGGAGGCTAGGGATAGGATACAGAGGGACCTAGACAAATTAGAGGATTGGGCCAAAAGAAACCTGATGAGGTTCAACAAGGACAAGTGCAGAGTCCAGCACTTAGGACAGAAGAATCCCATTCACTGCTACAGACTAGGGACCGAATGGCTAGGAAGCAGTTCTGCAGAAAAGGACCTAGGGGTTACAGTGGATGAGAAGCTGGATATGAGTCAGCAGTTGCCCTTGTTGCCAAGAAGGCTAACGGCATTTTGGGCTGTAAATAGGGGCATTGCCAGCAGATCGAGAGATGTGATCGTTCCCCTCTATTCAACATTGGTGAGGCCTCATCTGGAGTACTGTGTCCAGTTTTGGGGATCCCACACTACAAGAAGGATGTGGAAAAAATGGAAAGAGTCCAGCAGAGGGCAACAAAAAATGATTAGTGGGCTGGAGCACATGACTTATGAGGAGAGGCTGAGGGAACTGGGATTGTTTAGTCTGCAGAAGAGAAGACTGAGGGGGGATTTGATAGCTGCTTTCAACTGCCTGAAGGAGTGTTCCAAAGAGGATGGATCTAGACTGTCCTCAGTGGTAGCAGATGACAGAACAAGGAGTAATGACCTCAAGTTGCAGTGGGGGAGGACTAGGTTGGATACTAGGAAAAACTATTTCACTAGGAGGATGGTGAAGCACTGGAATGGGTTCCCTAGGGAGGTGGAGTCTCCTTCCTTAGAGGTTTTTAAGGCCCGGCTTGACAAAGCCCTGGCTGGGATGATTTAGTTGGGAATTGGTCCTACTTTGAGCAGGAGGGTAGACTAGATACATCCTGAGGTCCCTTCCAGCCCTGATATTTTATGGTTCTATGCACCCCTTCCCTGCTACCCCCTGCACCACTCTCCTGTGCCCTCAACCCCTGCACTGTGCCCCCTTTGCCTCTAACCCCGGCATCCCCCTCCTGCACCCAAGTGGGGAACCTGACCTGGATGCAGAAAGCAGCTGGCATTGCTGCTCGCTCCCCCACTGGACTGCTGCTCCCCCGCCCCACACAGCCCTGGGGGGCTGGGAGAGGGGAGCAAGGAGCTATGTCAGGGCTTCCTGCACCCAGGTCGCTT
Source organism: Mauremys mutica (assembly GCF_020497125.1). Lineage (NCBI taxonomy): Eukaryota > Metazoa > Chordata > Testudines > Geoemydidae > Mauremys > Mauremys mutica. The sequence continues at coordinate 18,927 of NW_025423120.1, forward strand.
TCCCTGCGGGCTGTGTAAGGGGAGGGCAGGAGAGCAGCTGCTCCTGATGTCTCAGCACAGCCCAGGTGGGGAAGTGACCTGGATGCAGGGAGCCCTGGTGTGTGTGTGTATGTGTGAAGGTAGTATGTGCCTGAGTGAGGGAGCGCGCTGTCTCTTTAAGAAAGTTCTGAGGGTCAGGAGCCTGAACTAGGCTTGTTCAGACACAAGCAGCTGCCGGCAGCTCCGGCCCCAGAGAGGCAGCAGCACACGCAGATTCCCCCTGTCCCGTCACCCCAGCTCAGTGGAAATCGGGTACCTGGGTTGGGGGGAGGGGATCACCCCACCATCAATCAGCACCTCCCCCCGCAGAGCAGTCAGGAGGATGCTCCCAGTCAGGGGTGGATGGGGCGACTCCGGGGCTGAACAGGGGGTGGGGGGACAGGAACAGCAGCAGCTGCACACGTGGAGCAGGGCGGAGAGGGGCCTCTGCTCCGGAGCAGTCACCCGGCTCTGACGGCTGGTTGTCCAGCTGCCCCCTGCAGCTCGGGTCTCTCCCACTCCCCCACACAGCTTCTTATCTGCCTCCCTGTGCCGCTTTCATCAGCCCAGCGAGCCTCTCGGCAGCAGGTCAAGTGGGAATCCAAACCCTGCGCCCGGCACCCCCTTGGGTGGGGCACCCGTACGGCCCCCCAAAGGCCGGTCCTGGGTGGGGAGCAGAATTGATCCCCTCCACTGTCCCCTGTGGGGAAGAGTTAGGGGGAGTTGAGTCCCTGATTTTTATTTTCTGTCTCTCCAGCACTTACTTGGGTTTGTTCTCTGCCTTTGCATCCCCAATTCTGAGATTTCTCCTCTCTTCTAGCAGGTGATGGGGTGGTGAGGGAGAGCGAGGAGCAGAATCCTCACCAGGAAGATGCTGAGCTCGCCGAAGCGCATGGGGAATTACTGCGAAGAGCCAAAGGGAGCGTGTCCAGCCCCTGTGAGCAGGGAAAAGCTGGTGAAAGTTACCCCAGACCAGAGAGAGAGCAGGGAAACCACTCAGAGGAGAGAGTGGATGAACCCATTAATTGTCAGGGAACTCACAGGGACCTCAAGGAAACTACGTCCCAGGAGAAAATCCTCACGGAAAAGCGAGAGACTACGTGTAGTGAGTGTGGGAAAAACTGCCATTACCGCTCAGCCCTTATTCGACATGAGATAATCCACACGAAAGAGAGACCCTACGAATGCTGTGAGTGTGGGAAAAGCTTCAGTCGTACCTCAGCCCTTAGTAGGCATCAGCAAATACACAGAGGAGAAAGACCCTATGAATGCTGTGAGTGCGGGAAAAGCTTCACTCAGAGATATACCCTTAACTCTCATCAGAGAATCCACACAGAAGAGCGACCCTACGAATGCTGCAAGTGCGGGAAAAGCTTCACTCAGAGATCAGCCCTTATCTCTCATCAGACAACGCACACGGGAGAGCGACCCTACGAATGCTGTGAGTGTGGGAAAAGTTTCAGTCACTTCTCCTCCCTTATCTCTCACCAGAGAGTCCACACAGGAGAGAAACCCTATGAATGCAGTGAGTGCGGGAAAAGCTTCTCTCGGAGCTCAACCCTTGTCACACATTACAGAGTCCACACCGGAGAGAAACCGTATGAATGCTGTGAGTGCGGGAAAAGCTTCACTCATAGCTCAGGCCTTTCTAAACATCAGAGAATCCGTAAAGGAGATAAACTTCATAAAAACCTTCTCTAGAGCTGTCAGGAGATTTTTTCTTTAATTCTTTTGACAGTTCCCAGGTAGTGAGTGTTAAGGCTGTTTGCATCTTTTGCACACTGTAGTCCCTCAGCTCCCACACATGAGTTGCCCACTTCTGAAGCTCGCCCATCTTTGGGGTGGATCCTGTGGTCCTTTGTATCAACTCCATTGTCCTGCGAGTCATGGGAGTGTGTGTCCTTTCTACCAGGAATGTCATCACCCCAGGTGGGGGAGATGGGGGGGTGTCTTCAACCAGCTACGTTGAGATAAAATCTACCTGGGTCTCATCACTGTGGTTGTCATGGGGTTAGCTAGCTTGAGTTCACTTTCCTGATGTAATAAGACAGCTATTCTTGCAGTAAAGACATGGGCTATGGATAGTCAGTGGGGTTATCTAGCACATTTCCTCCTGATCTGACCTAATGACCGTCACATTTCCTTGTCTAAATAAACGTGGAGATTCACATTTGTACTCCTCCTCTCAGTGCAAAGTTATTGTTAGAGACGTCAAGTTCCTCTTTGAGGAGAGATTGTCTCATTCCCAGTTGTTCTCACATTACCCTGGATTGTGCAGAACAGCAGTTATTTTGTTGACTTTTTTTCTCATTTAAAATATATTTAAATATGATGAAGAGCTGGAGCAGTGTCAGGGAAATAAGGGTCATTTTAGGCTCTGTGACACTGGAAGGAGATGGGGCAACTCAGACATTCCATCCTTCCCCATCACCCCAGAACTGTTACCTTGTGCCTGAGCCATGCACAGTTCACCCCTTCGTATTCCTTCGCTTCCCAACATGTCTGGTGGGGTCATGTTCTTGGCTGTCCATGTTTGGGAATGGTGCTTGGACGTCTTTGATCCTAAATCATAGTCAGTCTGGCAGGAGATGAAAGTGTCAGACTTGGAAGGGGATTTCAAATGGATCCCAAGCACCGTTCAAATCCCCTTTTCTCTCAATGGCAAAGCCGCTTCTAGGAAGGTCGGCTGGTTTTTCTCCCGTTATGAAGGTGCTAAAACTCCTGTAAATAACACTAATGAGAAAGGTATCAGAGGGGGGAGCCGTGTTAGTCTGGATCTGTAAAAGCAGCAAAGAATCCTGTGGCACCTTATAGACTATCAGACTTTTGGAGCATGAGCATTCATGGGTGAATACCCACTTCGTCGGATGCATGAGACAGCGCTGGGTGAAGCAGGTTTCAGTGGATCATGGGAGAATCTCTCATCCTGATTCTGAGACATCAGATGTAACCTAGTCTGGAATTTCACTTTAAATTAAAATGAAAGTGTCTTCTACCTCTCTTTGATATGGGTTTTCTATCTTTTATGAAGGCTCCTTGGTCATATAACTGCATGTTAGTTTTGTTTGACAGACTGTAGCTCAGATGTTTTGGGAAATGTCAGACAAATTACCATTTTTTTTTTTTACTTCAGGTTTGTTTTTCCCCCTGTCCCTGCATGATGACATGGAGAAAATTCAAATGCAGTTCAGTCAACAGGAGAGAATACTCCAAGCTGTTGAACATATTATCAAAGAAACAGTTCAGCTAGTGTTACTATGGCAACCTGAAGCATATTCTCACCAGCAACTGTACCATAGTGACTCTAGCTCAGGAACCAATCCATGCAATAAACCTCAATGCCAACTCTGCCCACATATCTACACCAATGACACCATCACAGGACCTAACCAGATCAGCCACACCATCACCGGTTCATTCACCTGCATGTCCACCAATGTAATATACGCCATCATATGCCAGCAATGCCCCTCTGCTATATACATCGGCCAAACTGGACAGTCTCTAAGGAAAAGGATAAATGGACACAAATCAGATATTAGGAATGGCAATATTCAAAAACCTGTAGGAGACACTTCAACCTCCCTGGCCACACAATAGCAGATCTTTAGGTGGCCATCCTGCAGCAAAAAAACTTCAGGACCAGGCTTCAAAGAGAAACTGCTGAGCTTCAGTTCATTGCAAATTTGACACCATCAGCTCAGGATTAAACAAAGACTGTGAATGGCTTGCCAACTACAGAACCAGTTTCTCCTCCCTTGGTTTTCACACCTCTACTGCTAGAACAGGGCCTCATCCTCCCTGATTGATCTAACCTCGTTATCTCTAGCTTGCTTCTTGCTTGCTTGTATATACCTGCCCCTGGAAATTTCCACTACTTGCATCCGACGAAGTGGGGATTCACCCACGAAAGCTCATGCTACAAAATGTCTGTTAGTCTATAAGGTGCCACAGGATTCTTTGCTGCTTTTGCAATGTTAGAGAGAATCATGAACTGCTCAGAGACCATTAATGCAGAGAAGCAGCAAAATTAATCAAACAGAACTGGTTCTGACTTATTTCCTTGGTCTTAAAAGAGAACAATAAGGACCTCAGTCTCCTCCCTGTCAATAACCCTCTGCTCAGCCAATCAGGGATAGAGACTGAGGATGGGAGGCTGAGGGTTCTCACCAGCGAGCCCAAAGGATGGCCCAGGTCCACTGATGGGATCACTGCCCAAGCACTATTTCAGCCCCATATTTTTGGGTGGACCTCCCACAGTGGGAGCTGCAGAGCACTCCCCCGCAACACACACACCCACACTCTTCTGGTGTTGGGAGGGGAACAGGTAAAAGGACAAAGGAAGCAAGAGAAAAAGAGGAGGGAGGAAGAGGGGGAAGCAAAAAGAACAAACCCTAATGTCCCCAGTGATTCTAAGGGACAAAATCCGAGGTGCAGAATAAAATTCTGCCTCCTTAAGCTCGTCTCCTTCATTCCTAGAATTCAACTCTCACCAGATGGATCAGACTGAACAGGTTTCAAACCTCCAAGAGGCTCTTACTTTCTAAACAGGGATGGCTGTTTTCTAGTAAAATCACTAAAAGGGAAGGAGAAAACTCGAAAGAGGTTCCTCCTGGCGCTCACGTCCGTGAACCCGAATACTCCCTCAGTCCTCAAAGAGAGACCTGGAGAAGGAGACTTGCTGCAGCAAAGCCACAGGGGTCTCTGAGGTCTCCCTGGCCCCTCGCCCCTGTCCTGCCTGGCTGATGTCAGCATCTCTCTGTGAGGTCACCACCTCTGACCAATAGTCTGAGGTCCTGCAAAAGGCCTTTGTGATGTCACTGCCACATCCCTCCCTCGCTGTGCTAATGTCCTGCCCCTGGCCAGGCACTTTGGAGGTTTGAGCTACTCCCTGTGGATCACCCCACTCAAGGAGCGTTCGTTCTAGGCAGCAAGCCGGCTAGACAGGGAAACATCAGACGCTGCTCCCAATGCTACACTCAGTTTTTCAGAAATTAGTCGATTTTATGGCCAGAAGAGACCATTAGAGCATCTAATCTGACCCCCTGCGTATCACAGGCCTCCTGTAGGACACAGTAGCTACTTTTGAGGCAAACACATTCCAGAAAGGCATCTTGTCTTCATGAAATGACATCAGGAGATGGAGAATCCACCACTTTCCTTGGTAGCTTGTTCTTGTGGTGAATCATCCTCGCTGTTGAATTTTTGTGCCTTAGTTGTAATATGAATTTGTCTCTCTTCACCTTCCAGCCATTGGGTCTTCTTATGCCTTTCTTTGCTAGATTAAAGAGCCCTTAAATACCCAATCTTTTCTCTCTATTAAGGGACTTCAATGAAGTCACCTTTCAATCTTCTTTTGATAAGCTAATCAGGTTGAGCTCTTTCAATAGCTCACTAGAAAGTATTTTTTCCAGTCGTCAGAACATTAGGTGGCTCTTTGCTGCTCCAGCTCCAATTTCATCTTTTTCAAATGAGGACACCAAAACTGGAGGCAGTATTCCGGTATCAGTTTCACTGATGCCGTGTCACCTCCTGTGACATTATTGACATAATCTGTAACTGTATAGATCACCGTTGCGACCACTGTTCTATATTTGCAGCCAATATCACAGAGAAGTGGTCGTGTAAGGGGTCTATGGAGAGATTCTGATTGGCTGATTATAATGATGCTATCTCTAGATGTGAATCATTTTTTGTAGTTGACATTATGAATATTGGCTCTATGCTGCCTGTATTTCAAACTTGTGCTCTGCTTCAGGGAATGATCCCTTTGTTTAATTGATGAAAACATAAACTAGACACTTAGAGGATTGGAACTGATTTCAGCTGATGGACAGGTTTGCTAGGTTTTTATGCATTTGGACAGCGAAATGTTGAGTGTTCACATTCATTTCAAGCATCCTTGTATGGTGGAGCTCCTGAACATAATGGAGAATGGAAATGAAAATGTTTTTCTTTTTTTTTTTTAAGAGGGCACCTGGGTTTGAACAAAGGACCACTTGAGCTGCAATCAAACACTCTATCACTGAACTATACCCCCATTACAACGGGAGTATGGAATCGTGGTCTCCAGGACTTTGAAGGACAGACCCTGCTTCATCGAGCTCCTTTGCCATTCCCAGACCACAGGTGGTTTTAAAAATGGGGTTTGATTAAACTTCTTAAATGTGGTAAACACCACAGCTTGCACCCCCACTGATATAGCTTCTCCCCATGACAGAGCTGCCACCTCCTGGGGAAATGGATTGACTACACCAACGGGAAAACTCTCCCCCCTCAGCATGGAGCAGTGGTTCTCAAGCTGTGGGTCAGGATGCAAAGTGGGTCGTGACCCTGTTTTAATGGGGTCCCCAGGGCTGGCATTAGACTTGTTGGTTCCTGGGGCAGAAGCCAAAAGTCTGAGCCCCCCCACCCAGGGCTGAATCCCTCAGGCTTTGGTTTTGCCCTCCCCCCACTGGGGCTCAGTCTTTGGCACTCCCCCCCGTGGGGGGCCGTGGTGCTTGGTCTCTCTTTCCAGGGCTACGTATTAAGTTATTTTGGCAGAAGGAGGTTGCAGTGAAAGGACGTTTGAGAAACCCTGGCACAGAGCATCTCCATTACTGAGCTGCAGCAGCATAGACTCACTGTTTGAAACATTGACCTGGCCTTAGCCTCTGAATATGTCTAGGCTTGGCTCCCTATGGCACTGTTGTGAGCAGACCCTGAAAGTGCAGCCATGGAGACACCACACACCAGCCTTGCCTAGCTGGCAAGGATCAGACCTTCACAGAAAGACCCCCATGGTTTTCTAGCCCAGCTACCTAAGGCCTCAGCCACAACCACTTAACACAGAGGCCTTTCTACACTCTGGTTCTGTTCTCACTGAAGGGTCATTTCAATTGTTCACTCGGACCAGCTTCCCCAGCACACTCACTGCTGTGCAGCTCTGTACGTGTGGCCATGGCTGAACAGCAAGAATTCCTGCCCATTTCCCCAGTGGCTGAGATGTGTCTCTCACTGCACTCCAGTTCTGTTCTCACTGAGTGATCAATTCCAGTTGTTTCCTCAGACCAGCTTCCACAACACACACACTGCTGTGCCATTGTGTAAGTGTGTCCATGGCTGAACTGCAAAAATTCCTGCTCATTTCCCTTCTGGCTGGAGCACGGGTAGAGTGTGTTTGTGGTTAATGACATTGTTGAGGATTGTTGTCCATTTCCTGCCTTGATTAATCCTGCCTTAATTCAGACAGTCCCTTTCCCGTCATATCCCCAGCACAGCAGTGATTGCAATAGCAGGGGGCAGGTTTTCTCTGGGGCACTGAACTTTGTCAGGGGGTTGGTGGCTCCTTTCTTTCCTCCCCCTGGAGTAAACTCAGCTTTTTATTGCATCCTTGATGTTTCATGGAATAACAACAGCAGCATGAAGAAAGAGGTGGGCACAGCAGGTCTCAGGGGAGGGGCAGAGAGGTGCAAGCAGTGGGCTGGGCTGGGCAGGGCTGGACAGGGGACGGGACAGAAGGTATGGGTGGCAGGTAGGACAGGTGTCATGGGACGGGCAGAGAGGTGGGGGCGGTGGGCAGGGCGGGTCTCAGGGGAGGGGCAGAGAGGTGGGGGCGGTGGGCAGGGCGGGTCTCAGGGGACGGGCAGAGAGGTGGGGGCGGCGGGCAGGGCGGGTCTCAGGGGAGGGGCAGAGAGGTGGGGGCGGTGGGCAGGGCAGGTGTCACGGGAGGGGCAGAGAGGTGGGGGCGGCGCAGGGCCGTCCTTAGGCATAGGCAGAACAGGCAGCCGCCTAGGGCACCACTAGGTCTGGGGGCACCGCTCTGCCGGGAGCCCAGACAGATGGGAAGCAGTGGAGCATGTAAGAGCAGGCTACTGGGTCCTAGAGAGAGCCGAATGCAGCACAGGCTGAGGGAGGGGATTGGCTGCTGGGGTCTCTGGGAAGGGGAGGGGGTAGGGGTCGGGGAAGGAGCTCACCTGTGAGTGTGACTCTCCCCCCTCCCTCGGCTGAGGTGAGGTGAGGCAGGCTCTGCGGCTCTGGAACCAGTATCCTTTGTTGTCCCCCATAACATCCATTCTTCTCCCGCCCTGCCCCATGGAGCACCCCCTCCTTTCTCCCTCCTCCCCAGGAGCATCCCTCTCTCTCTCCTCCCTCCCCTCCGTCAGGGCTGGGTTGGGTGAGGTGCTGGGGGGTAGGTGGGGGGAGGAGGCTGGCTGCCTGCCTGCTGAGGAATGAAAGTGAAAGTAACTCACTTCCTCGGCCAGGATTGGAATGTCACACAGGGCTGGGCTGGGGTTAGCCAGATGTGTGAAAAATCAGGACAGGGGGTTGGGGTAGGGTGAGCAGATATCCCTATTTTATAGGGCCAGTCCCAATTTTGGGGTCTTTTTTTTATATAGGCTCCTTTTACCCCCACCCCGTCCTGATTTTTCACACTTGCTGTCTGGTCACTCTAGGTGGGGGTAATTGGTGCCTATATAAGACAAAGCCCCAAATATTGGGACTGGCCCTATAAAATCAGGACATCTGGATCTGGGCACCCTATCTGGGGAGCGCCTCTCCCCCGGGCTGGCAGCTGCCAGCGATCCATCTCATCCGGGGGGAGCTACACAGGGCAGGATGAGCTGCTGTGGCTCCATGGGTGACCTGTCCCTGAGATCAGATGCTGTGCTAACTTCACCATGGTCCGTAAGGCTGGTAGTGGTGCCCATTGGCGTGTGATTGGACCTGAGGGTTTGCTGCTTCTGTTGCCACTCTGCACCCCAAGAGGTGGATTTTGGGGTCTACTGCAGCTGTTGGACCAGCAGGCTGGGGGGTGAGCCAAGCATGAAAGCAGTACTGTGTTGCCATTTAGATTGTGATTTAACAACTTTGTTTGCCAAAAATTCTTGCTAACAATCCTGAATCCAATTTCAATATTTTTTTTAAAATCAATATCTTAGCCAAAAACAGAAAATTAAGTTGTTGACAATTATTAGTGACAGGTTTGGTTTGAGGCAGGGAGTGGGCCAGTTTTCATCAGAGAAACAAAAAATGTTGACTGACTTTCCTATAGCCTGTTATTCCTGATAAGAGCCCTCCAACAACTGTAATACGCTCATCTCCTTACTAGTGTATAAAGCAGGGGTCTGCAACCTATGGCACACACGCCAAAGGTGGCAGGTGAGCTGATTTTTGATGGTAGGCGGCGGCAGGCTGAGCGGCTCAGCCCATCACTGCTCTGGGGTTCCGGCTGCTGCCCTATTGCCAGCTGGGATACCAGCCGTCGGCCCCACTCAGCACCTGCTGCTGGCCTGGGGACCCCCAAGGAACCCCAGGCTGGCAGCGGGCTGAGCAGGCCGGCTGAACCACTCAACCTGCTGTCAGGCTGGGGTTCCATTCATTCAGTCGGCAGTGGGCTGAGTGGGCTGGTGGCGGGCTGAGCAGGGCCGGTGGAGGGTTGAGTGGCTCAGTCAGCTGCCAGTCTGGGGTGCTGGCAGCACTCAGCCTACTGCTACTCCGGGGTTCCGGCTGCCAGCCCCTTGCCAGTCAGGAGCCCAGCCGCCGGCCCCACTCTGCCTCCTGCCAGCCTGGGTGAGCAGAATCCCAGGCTGGTAGCGGGCTGAAGGGGGTTGGCATCCGGGATCCTGGCTGGCAGGAGTTGGTGGTCAGAACCCCAGACCAGCAGTGGGCTGAGCAGGGCCTGGGATCCTTGTCTAGGGTTCCAGCCACCAGTCCCACTCAGCCCGCTGCCGGTCTTGGGTTTCATTTACTCAGGACCAAGTGGCCAGGACCTCAGATAATAACAATAGTTTATTTATATAATATAGACATAGAGAGATACCTTCTACAAACGTTAAAATGTATTACTGGCATGAAAAACCTTAAATTACAGTGAACTTGGCACACCACTTCTGAAAGGTTGCCGACCCCTGGTATAGACTGACCATATGTTGTACTAAGATTCTCCTGCATTTTTTTTTTCCTGTGAGTCAGTATAGCTTTTGCCAGCCCAGAAGTTGGGCAGCCAATGTTTTACATTTTCACAATGTTTTCTCCAACTTTCATAAAGTAAATACATAGTTAATATGAGTTAAAAAGGCCAGGGACACTTCCTTGTGAAGAATCTGTACAGCAGATCATGCTAGAGCTGTGAAAATGTCAGTTTTTGATGGAACTTTAGAGGCAGTGATTTATCATGTATTTTATCATGTGAATGTGCTGCTACTGCTAATGTCTTTCCAAACAAAAATAAGGTACAATAGGACTTCTGTAACATTTCTGTGCTACCTTAATCTAGATGAGATGATTCTGTGCTGACTTCATTTTGGTCACTTTGTGCTTTACCTAGCAGTAAAACTAGGGTTATATTTTCCCACTGTTTGGAAACCCAGCTTGTTAAACTGATTTTGCAGCCAAAAAAGCCAGAAAGATTGCTTTTAATTAAAAACAAATCTTTGTTTCAATACCTCTTCATATAAATTTCCAATAAAATTTTGACAAATTAAAAAAATTATATTACAGTTGAACCCTGTTATGTCGCCGGCCTAGGGGTTTGCCAAAAATAGTCGAGATAACCAATGATCGAGATAAACCCCTATCCACCACCCCCCACCCCTGAACTCCCCTGCCCTCTCTCCAACACCCCCTCCCTGCCCCCTTACCGTGGTGCCTGCACGTGGCTGGATCCGGCGAAGCGGGACGGGGAAGCGGGGCCGGGCGGACATGGACGGGGACCCGGAGCCGGGCAGCCAAAGAAGCGGGACCCAGTAAGCGGGCCGGGCGGCAGGCGAAGCGGGACTGGGTAAGCGGGGCCGGGCGGCAGGCGAAGCAGGGACCGGGTAAGCGGGGCCGGGCGGCAGGCGAAGCAGGGACCGGGTAAGCGGGGCCGGGCGGGCGGCAGGCGAAGCGGGGACCGGGTAAGAGGGGCCGGGCGGCAGGCGAAGCGGGGACCGGGTAAGAGGGGCCGGGCGGGCGGGCGGCAGGCGAAGCGGGGACCTCGTGAGCGGGGCCGGGCGGGCGGGCGGCAGGCGAAGCGGGGACCGGGTAAGCGGGGCCGGCGGGCGGGCGGGCCCGGGTAAGCGGGGCCGGGCGGGCGGCGAAGCGGGGACCGGCGAAGCGGGCCGGGCGGGCGGCGAAGCGGGGACCGGGTAAGCGGGCCGGGCGGCGGGGGGGCGGGGGACCGGGGAAGCGGGGCCGGGCGGGCGGCGAAGCGGGGACCGGCGAAGCGGGGCCGGGCGGGCGGCGGGCGGCGAAGCGGGGACCGGGTAAGCGGGGCCGGGCGGACGGGCGGGCGGCGAAGCGGGGACCGGGTAAGCGGGGCCGGGCGGGCGGGTGGCAGGCGAAGCGGGGACCGGGTAAGTGGGGCCGGGCGGGCGGGCGGGGACCGGGTAAGAGGGGACGGGCGGGCGGCGAACCGCGGACCGCCCAAGCTGGTCCGGGCGGGCGGCGAAGCGGGGACCGGGTAAGCGGGGCCGGCGGCGGCGAAGCGGGGACCGGGTAAGCGGGGCCGGGCGGGCAGCGAAGCGGGGACCGGCGAAGCGGGGCCGGGCGGGCGGCGAAGCGGGGACCGGTAAGCGGGGCCGGGCGGGCGGCGAAGCGGGGACCGGCGAAGCGGGGCCGGCGGGCGGCGAAGCGGGGACCGGTAAGCGGGGCCGGGCGGGCGGCGAAGCGGGGACCGGCGAAGCGGGGCCGGGCGGGCGGCGAAGCGGGGACCGGTATGCGGGCCGGGCGGGCGGCGAAGCGGGGACCGGCGAAGCGGGGCCGGGCGGGCGGCGAAGCGGGGACCCGGTATGCGGGGCCGGGCGGGCGGCGAAGCGGGGACCGGGGAGGCGGGGCCGGGCGGACTGGCGGGGACCGGGTATGCGGGGCCGGGCGGGCGGCGAAGCGGGGACCGGCGAAGCGGGGCCGGGCGGGCGGCGAAGCGGGGACCGGGTATGCGGGGCCGGGCGGGCAGCGAAGCGGGGACCGGCGAAGCGGGGCCGGGCGGGCGGCGAAGCGGGGACCGGCGAAGCGGGGCCGGGCGGGCGGCGAAGCGGGGACCGGGTATGCGGGGCCGGGCGGGCAGCGAAGCGGGGACCGGCGAAGCGGGGCCGGGCGGGCGGCGAAGCGGGGCCGGGCGGGCGGGTACGCGGGGAACCGCGGGGACCGGGGAAGCGGGGCCGGGGCTAGGGCAGGAGTCGCGTGGCCGGGGAGGGATGCGGCAGGAGCCGCGCAGGGCCGCCGCCGGAGTTACAGTCGAACCCATTTATCTCGACCTCGGTTAGTGGCAAAAGCTCTTCTGTGCTCGAGATATTAGGGTTCGGCGACATGAAAGAATCGACATAACCGATGAGAAACCGATAAGACAAAGAGGGAGTTTGGCGGTTCCACTACTAAAACGTCGACTTAATAGGATTGGCAAGTTAACCGAGGTCGAGATAAATGGGTTCGACTGTATTTGCATCATTCTGCCAAATCAGAATTTTTTCTATAGTGCTACTTCTTTAGTGCTAGTGCATCAGCATTACAGTGTGCTTAATTGAGTTAAACTGGTTTTAATAACGTGAATGTGGCAAGTTTTCAAATACTGTATGCTTATATTTGTGTTGCTAAGAGCAGATCAGGCACAGGGGCACCAGTTTAATAATCTCGCCTAGGGCACCAGAAATCCTAAGGACGGCCCTGCACAAAGTTGGCAGGTCTAAGTCTTTCCTCCCACACCAACATGAAAAAAATCAGTGACAGAAAATGCCCTAAAGCGCCTCTGCTGCCTTGCACAACAACCTGGGGAAATACACGAGGGGAAGTGCTTTCCTCTCTCCTCCTGACACCGGGTAACATTTCTGTCTGTCCTTGAGATCCTGCCACAGGGACAAGGCTTGAGGATGCAAATGACATGTTAAGGCTGCATTGGTTTGCACATTCCTTTACTCCTTCAATAGTGATAAGGGTGCGTGAGCGTGAAATAATCCCGCTCTGACTTTCACACCGGAGGCAATTTTCAGGCTCACAAAAAAAAATCTTTCTTTCTAACCTGAGCAAGTTGAATTGAGTCGGTACGAGATGATAAATCCGGAGCCCCAGGCTGACTTTCCTTCATCACATGTGTTTAGAGTAGATCACATTCACTGGGTGGGTCTTCTGCTGGGAAGTGTCTGTCCAGTGGCAGCACCCAGTGCACATTCCCCACTTACAAACTCATCTTCAGTATATCGGCCACTGAACCTAGCGAGGGGGGAGGGTCCCCATGGTCGGGCTCCAGCCCCTGGATCCCGAGCCTGGCAAGCCCAAGTCAGCCGGCCTGGGCCAGCTGTGGGGTTTAATTGCGCTGCAGACATACACGGGCGTCACAATCCCAGCTTTCTCCTCAGGGAATCAAGCCCTCGTCCCCCCCGTGACAGACAGGGAGCGTCACCACTGTACGCGTGAGGTCGGAACTGACACTGCCCCTGCACAGGGACCCAGGGGAGCGGCTCCTTGGCCAGCTGTGGCTGGCAGGAGACCCAGCGAGGCAGGAGCTGCTCTGGGTTCTCGGCAGGGGAGAGTAACTGGGAGAAGGGGGGAGTTTGTCTCTGATTTACAGGGAGCTTTGCCAGAGTGGAGCCTGTAGGTCACATGCTGGGGGGCTGTGACGGGCACACAGGCTCCGTGCTCTGGAACAGCTCGGAGTCAAACCCAGGCAGGAGCCTCCTCAGTGTGACCCCCCCAGGGGACGCTCTCACTGGGGGAAGCTTCCTTGGCTTCAGCACCTCCTGGGACTGACCTTGGACCTTTCAGCCCCCTGTTCCACACCAGGAGCTTCCTGCAGTGAGTCCACCTGAATTGGACACCTCGGAAAGCCTCACCCGCCCCCCCGAAGGGGAGTCCTGCACCCCCAACTTCCACAGTCCCCAGTGACTCTCAGCCAGCGCTGTACAACAGAAGGTTTGTTAGGGGTCTGGGATCCAGCCTGGGAAAGTTCTGTGTTCGCACAGGAAGCAGGAAGATTCAGCAACGTCCATCTTGGGGAGACCCCGAACTCAGAGCCTGGGCTCTCCCCTCGAGTCCCCAACCCAGCAGACTCCTTGCTCCCAACAGCCCGACTCAGCCAGGCCCTTTGCCCCTCGTCTGTCCTTTGTCCTGTTTCCCTGGCAACCTGCTCAGCTGGCCTCCAGCTCGTTCTTTGTTCTCCGACTCCTCCCGGCCAGCTGGCCTCTTGCAGCAGGTGCGCCCCGGCCATCGGTTGCTAGGAGACAGAATTTGTGGCCATTGTCTGGGCCCAGGCAGCTCGACAGCAGCCACACCTGCCCTTTGGGGGTCTCTGCCAAGATTTAACCCCCTTGTCCCACCACCGAGATCCGTGGTCCCAAAACACTTCAGGGTCATGCCCCCCACCCCTGTCCATGCTCCCCCCGAGTCGTGGCTGGGAGTGGGGCCGCAGCTAAGGGGGAAGGGACACAGACAGGGGTAAGGGGGCTGAGGCAGGGGCCAGAGCTGGAGCCAAGAGTGGAGCTGGGTGGCTCCTCCTCCCCACCCCAATGGGGACTGGCCCGGGCCCAGTTGCATCCCCCTGAATGTTACTCCATTCCCCCTGGCAGGGTGCACCCCACATTTTGGACCTTTAACCTAGATAATCGTGCAACAAATAGGGGAAACTGAGGTACACACAAGATGCAAACAAAACATCCAGAAAATTCCCACTTCGTCACAGGGGTGTCAGTGGGGTCGGAGCTGGGCAGCAGCACAGGAAAGTGGGGAGGTTAAACTGCAAAACATCCCCCTGTGTTCCCGCAAAAGCCTCTCGTTTATCCTTAACCCCCTCCCCATGAAAATCTCCACCCCTGCCCTGGCCCACAGAGACCTTCTCACTCCAATGCAGATTTTTAACTTTTCTTACTTGTCCTTGGCCTTCCACAAACATTGTTCCCATCAAAATCATCAAAGGCTTTTACAATGAGAATGAGAAAACAAACTAAATCAAACCCAAAGAAACCGCTATCGACCTTCCCACCACACACACTTTGGGTCTGAATTTTTCTACTGAAATGTTGAGTCAATAAAACTCTCACTGTTCTTGTCCAGAAACAAACCTAAGCCTCCCATGCAGTACCTGGGGCATCTATGTCTGACCCACCAAGGCTTCAGCTCCTTTGGGGAGATTTCCAGCTGCCCAGTCCTGCTGCTATTCCAGGGGAGCAATTCCTGACTCCTGTCAGCATTTATCTCAGCCCCGTTCTGGGCATCACAGGTTTCTCCGGGAAAGGGCAGCGAGTGGTTCTAGGGCCCAGTGATCCTCCTCCAAATCGAGCTAGAACCTGAGACTCCTTCCCCTTCCCCAGGCTGTGGGCGGGGAGGCATTTCACAGAGCTCTCAGAGCTATAGCCCATGGCTAAGGAGAGAGAAAAAGCCTCCTATCCCCTCTGCTCTGGGGGCTGGGTTTCCTCCTGAAGCCTCTGCCCCCCGACCTAGTGCCTATGGCTCATCCCTGACCCTTGCTGCTGCTCCTTGCTATAGACTGTGAAAGGAGCGGAGGCAGCGCAGGAGCCTTCTGGGGACGCAGATCTGAGGCTTTGGGGAGACACATTGTCTGAGACATCAGAGCGCTGCAAACCCTGCAGCCACCACCTCAATCCGGGGCCTGTTCCAGCCCTGAGTCTGGGCTACCGCGATCCCTCCCCCAGAGCAGGGCGCCCACAGATTACAGCCTGGAAATAGGCGTGTGAGACTAACTCCTGCTTTCCCTGACAGGGCCTCCCCTAGACCAAGTGGTGTCCCAGGCAAGACGTGTCTTCAGTGCCCCCCAGCCCCGCTCCATATGTTAAACCATTGAATACCTTATTTTTATTGCATTTGTAGCTCATTTCATGATTTCGATGCACAGTTTGGATGCGGGATTTTCTCTATCATATAAGACAATAAATGTTCATGCTAAGATGTGTAAAAGGGTATTTATTAATGCCATATATAAGCAAGTGAAATAATCATTTCTTTTAAGAATATAGAAACTTTTAATTTTGACAGTAACTGAAATGTACTAACATCTAGCAATGGAGCACTCACCAGCATAGTGTGGGCCGGTATTAAATAGTGTTACAGTCGGAGACAGACAGCGTTAGGATGTTAACCCCAGGCCCTTTGTTCAAAGGTCGCTTCTCTCGCCTTTCCCCCATGAACTGAAGCGCAGCATTTGAGAGATCCAGAGACTAGTTGATGAAGTTTCCAAGGGCTAAAATAGCAAGCGATGTCCGTCTTGCATTGTCCATTGTTGACTGGCGAGATGGTTTATGGAGAACAAACTTCAAGGTGAGAAGCAGCAGCCCAAAGAGGCCCCCTACAGTTGCTGAAGTAGCTCAGTTGGGAGAGCATTAGACTGAAAGTCTAAAGGTCCTTGGTTCAATCCCAGGCTTCAGCAGGCTGTTTCATCCCCATTTCTGCAGCAGTGGTCTCTTTCCTGGAAGCCCAGCACTACCTCTACTCAATGCGAGTCCCTCATTTTGGGCTTCACTGCAGGAAAAGGCAGCATTGGCTTCTGCACCCAGTTGGCCCACGGGACCTTTCTTTCTTCTCTTGCTGCTTCTCAGCAAGGGGAAGAAAAAGAAGCTCCCCTTCAAGCTAGAGTCACAAAGGTGATGTAAGGACGACTTCCTGATCCCTGGCTCCAGTCCTCTGCTCTTCCAGCTGACCCATCAAAGAGCTGCTGCCAGTTTCTCCAGGTTTGCCCATCAGTGTGTGCCAGGGTGAGCACCACCAAAGTGCAGGGAATTTGAGGGCAGGGCAGGGCAGTGTAATGGACTTTCTGTAGTATAGTGGTTCTCACATTTGCCTAGCCTGCATCAAGCCGGCTAGGCAGAACTGACACCATCATCTCTCAGGTGTTCCCTTTAAGCAGAGCACAACTTTGAAATACGGGCACCATAGAACCAATATTCATAATGTCAACTACAAAAATGATACACATTTAGAGATAGCATCATTATAATCAGCCAATCAGAACCTCTCCATAGACCCCTTACACAACAACCTTTCTACAATATTGGCTGCAAATATAGAACAGTAGTCGCAACGGTGATCTATACAGTTACAGATTATGTCAGTAACGTCACAGGAGGTGACACAGCATCAGTGAGACTGATACTGGAATACTGCCTCCAGTTTTGGTGTCCTCGTTTGAAAAAGATGTTGTGAAATTAGAGTTTGGGACAGCAAAGAGCCACCAAATGTTCTGAGGGCTGGAGAAAAATGCCTTCTAGTGAGCTATTGAAAGAGCTCAACCTGTTTAGCTGATCAAAAGAAGATTGAAAGGTGACTTCATTGAAGTATTGAAGTGTCTTAATGGAGAGATAAGATTGGGTATTAAGGGGCTCTTGAATCGAGCAGAGAAAGGCATAACAATACCCAGTGGCTGGAAGGTGAAAAGAGACAAATTCATATTACAATTAAGGCTCAAATATTCAACAGCGAGGATGATTCACCACAGGAACAAGCTACCAAGGAAAGTGGTGGATTCTCCATCTCTTGATGTCATTTCATGAAGACTAGATGCCTTTCTGGAATGTGTTTGCCCCAAAAGTAGCTCTTGTATCCTACAGGAGGCCTGTGATATGCAGGGGGTCAGATTAGATGCTCTAATGGTCTCTTCTGGCCATAAAGTCAACTAATTTCTGAAAAACCGAGTGTAGCATTGGGAGCAGCGTCTGATGTTTCCCTGTCTAGCCGGCTTGCTGCCTAGAACGAACGCTCCTTGAGTGGGGTGATCCACAGGGAGTAGCTCAAACCTGCAAAGTGCCTGGCCAGAGGCAGGACATTGGCACAGCAAGGGAGGGGTGTGGCAGTGACATCACAAAGGTCTTTTGCAGGACCTCAGACTATTGGTCCAAGGTGGTGGGGAGGTGGTGACCTCACAGAGAGATGCTGACATCAGCCAGGCAGGACAGGGCCGAGGGGCCAGGGAAACCTCAGAGACCCCTGTGGCTTTGCTGCAGCAAGTCTCCTTCTCCAGGTCTCTCTCTGAGGACTGAGAGAGTATTCGGGTTCACGGACGTGAGCGCCAGGAGGAACCTCTTTCGAGTTTTCTCCTTCCCTTTCAGTGATTTTACTAGAAAACAGCCGTCCCTGTTTAGAAGGTAAGAGCCTCCTGGAGGTTTGAAACCTGTTCAGTCTGATCCATCTGGTGACAGTTGAATTCTAGGCATGGAAAATACGAGCTTAAAGAGGCAGAATTTCATTCCGCATCTGGGATTTTGTCCCTTAGAATCACTGGAGACATTGAGGTTTGTGCTTTTTGTTTCACCTTTTCCTCCATCTCTCCCTCTCTCCTTTCTCTTCGTCTCTTGCTTCTTTTGTCCTTTCTCCTGTTCCCCTCCCACTGCCACCTGTGTGTGTGTGTGTGTGTGTGTGTTGCGGGGGAGTGCTCTGCAGCTCCCACTGTGGGAGGTCCACCCAAAAATGTGGGCCTGAAATAGTGCTCGGGCAGTGATCCCCACCAGTGACCTGGGCCATCCTTTGGGCTCTCTGGTGAGAATCCTCAGCCTCCCGTCCTCAGTCTCTACCCTGATTGGCTAAGCAGGGGATTATTGAGACTCAGATCCTTGTTGTTCTCTTTCAAAACCAAGTAAATAAGTCAGAACCAGTTCTGTGTTTGATGAATTTTGCTGCTTCTCTGCATTAATGGTCTCTGAGCAGTTCATGATTCTCTCTGACATTGCAGTTCTCCTCAAATACTTGCTGAATAATTACTGTCACTGTTGTTGGTCTGGAGCTCATCTGAGAGCACTTTATTCAGGTCATTCAGTGTCTGAAATTCAAGATCCGATGGTGAGTTTGAAAATCAGGGCTCTTGGGTCCTATTCCCAACTCTGCCACTGACTGGCTGTGTGACCTCAGACAAGTCAATTCTCCTTTCTCAGCCTTAGCTTCTCCCTCTTTCGAGTAGGGATAATAATGATCCGCTCCTACCTACCTCACCGTGCGTGGAGGCAGGGGCGGCTCTAGGTTTTTTGCCGTCCCAAGCAAAAAAAAATTTTGGCTGCCCCCTCCACAGCCCTGGGCTCCCCCCTGCACCTCCCTGCCACCCCAGACCTGGGCTCTGTCCCCTCCACCCACACCCCCTGCCAACCCAGCCTTGGGCTCTCCCCCCCGCCCACACACACCCCTGCACTCTCCTTCCACCCCAGCCCTGGGTCACTGGTAACTTGCTCCCAGGGCGGGTCATTCAGCAGGGATTTTGGATGTGCACAGAACACAGACAGGATTGGTTCCCATATGGTTACAGAACTGCAGTAAAATGGAACAATTTTCAGTGTGTGATTGGAGTATATCTGGATGCATATTATAAGACTGTCCTCCATACATCAGGAAAAGTTGAGGTGCCTTTATTATTCTTTTGTTCCACTCTTTCTTTCTATGGGGAATTTGCCAATGCAATATCACTGTCTTCCTTTTAAACAAATAAAACAAAAACAAACAAAAAGTCAATGGCTGTTGAAAATAGCAATTCCAGTCCTAATAACCCCTGGGAAGCATTTCTTGCTCAATTTTATCCTATTTTTTCTACAGCAAATGACAGTGGATCAGTATATTTGATTTGGGAGAAATGAAGTAACAGCTGCCCAAACTGAGCTGGAGCCCTCCTGAATGTTGAGGTGTTCAAATCTGGAAGGCAGGCGCTAGATTCCCTTTCTGAACATTAACTAAATCTGGAAAGGAAAAGTCAATTTCTGCTTCCATGGCTCAGGAGTGGAAATCCTCCTACGTGCCTGGTGCTGTATCTAGAGCTGCCCAGGTCCAGCAGAGCCTCCCCTCCCTCACTTTTCATTTTAAATTCTAGTGGGATCCACGTACCTCCCTTGCCAGGCTTCAGCTAGAGAGGGGCCCTGCCCATGTAGTCCCCCCAATTCCTTCTTTGGGGGCTGCCAGGTGAGGGCACACCAGCATCCCTCAGCCAGTCTGGGGATGTCTTCTGAAGGGGATGTCTGGGGCAAAGCTTTCTAGTCCAAAACGTTGGTGGCTGGAGGGGGGGCACCATTTTCAGCAGTTTAATGTTTGGTACTGCAGTGAGTGACTGCGGTGTGCTGTAATATAGTGACCCCTGGGGCTCTGAATGAGGCTTTATACTGGGCGGGAGAGTCGGAGGAGGGGGAGGGTGCAAGTGGGGAGCAGGTGGGCGAGCGGGTAGACAAGTGGCAGGTGGGCACAGAGGTGAGCAGTGAGCCAGCAGGGGCTCTAGGGGTGGGCAGGGGGGTTTCTGGCAGGGGAAGGAGGAGGTGAAAGGAGGCGAGTGGTGGGTGGGGGACTGACTAGCAGGAGATGCAGCAGGCCAGTGGGGGGCTGGGGGGTGAAGAGGGGTGTGACGGTGAGATCTGGTCACCCTATGGGGGCCGTTTCTTCTCCCTCCCCCAAACCTTCCTTTTCGGCCCACAGCTGTTTCGGTGGGGCAGCGCTGGGGAAGGAGGGTTGGTTTCTGCGGGGTGGGCAGCGCTGGGGGGGGTTGTTTCCACAGGGATGGGTGGCGCGGGGGAGGTGTTTCAAGGGGGCTGGGTGGCACAGCGTGGGGAGGCACAATTTTATAATCTTGCCTTGGGTGTAAAAATAGCTAGTTACAGCTCTGGGACCCCATATTGTGCAAGGTGCTGTATAAACCCTGGCCAACACTGGGACACCCAGGGGGTTCCCCTCAATCTCCCTGAGCCTCTGCTGCCCAATTTCTTCTGACTCCATCTGGATCACACCCCCCCCCCCCCGCAAAAAACCCACCTTTCCAAACAGTCCTTCTTTCCCTGTCCCCTGATTCCACTTTCACACCCTAGGCCCATCTCCTCTCTTTGTTCCCCACCGGGTGATCAGAGATGGAGGCAACTTCAGCCACTGGAGTCAGCCCCAGCGAGCGCTGCAGCCCGCCCGGGGGGGTGTTTGCAGACACAGGAAGGGAGCAGCTGGTAGCAGCGGGTGCTGGGAAGGAGGCAGGAGAACAAATGGGGGAGGGGGGCAGCTCCTGGGGGTGGGGCTCTGGCATGGGGCGGGGCAGCTCCTGGGAGCGGGGCTCTGGCACATTGTGACGCAGGAGCCCGGGCTCAGCAGCTGCTCCCTGGTGGCCACGTGCTGCCAGCAGCGCTGGAGCCGCCCGGGCCAGAGCGGAGCCGCTGTTCTCAGCTGCAGCAGGAGCTGTCCCCGGCCCCGCTGGGCTCCAGGTGGGGACAGAGCCTGGGGCCCGGGGCTCCCCTGGGTGCGGCTGGCGGGGCGGGGCGGGGTGGGAGGGGAGGGGAGAGGCCGGAGCTGCGGGCAGGGCAGGCGGGGGGTTGATCGGTCTCTGGGCACCAGGGGAGCCCTGGGGCAGAGTGTGTGTGTGAGTGTCCCGGGCCCAGGCGTGCGCATGGGGGGAGCCCTGGCACCCCAATGTCCTGAGCCCCGGCTGGGGAGGCTGCTCCCCCCATCCCGTGGGGGCGGGAGAGGAGCCGAGCTGGAGTGGGGGGAGGAGAAGCCCCGACTGGGCTGGAGCCACGCTGGGGTGGGGAGGAGAAGCCCCGGGCCCCTGCAGGAGCTGCAGGGGGGGGGGGGAAGCGCCAGGCTGGGGCAGGGGAGGAGAAGCCCCGCTGGGTTGGGAGGTGGGGGGCGGAGCCCAGACCCCAGCAGGAGCTGCACGGGGCGGGGGGAGGAGCCCCCCTGGGGCAGGCAGGAGAACCCCGGACCCTGGCAGAAGATGTGGGGCTGAAGTCCCCGGCTCGGGAGCCCCAGCCACCTTAGTGGCAGAAGTTGCAGGGCTGAAGCCCTGACCCCCCTCTGTGTGGAGCTGGCCTGAGCCCCTCTCGCTCCCATCCCCGCTGTGGAGCTGGCTCTCACTCTCCGGCTGTGGAGAAATTCAGCCCAAATCTCCCCATGTTGGTATCTCCATTTCCCCCCCCCTTCCCCCAGCCATGGATGGATTTAGCCCAGGAGGCAGGGTCAGTGTTGGCCCCATTGGGCAGATGGGATCTAGGGCACAATGAGGTGAAGTGACTTTCCCAAGGCTGAGCAGGGAGTCTGTGGCAGAGCAGAGACTCAAACCCAGAACACCTGAGCCTGAGTCCTGTGCCTTAACCACTAGGCAACCTTCCCACCGAAGGAGAGGGAACCTCCGCCGCCACTTTGAGTGTGTGGGTGGGAGCAGCCACTAGACAGAGCTGCCAGGAGGTGGGGAGGGGGGTTGGATAGTTGGAGGGGTGATTAGCGGTTGGGGGGGCCTGTGGAGGGGGTGGTCAGGGGACAAGGAGCAGGAGGGTTGGATGGGTTGAGGGTTCGGGGGGTGCCTGTCGGGCGGTGGAGCAGGATTGGAGCAGGCAGGGAGCAGAGGGGGTTGGATGGATCGGGATTTCTGGGGGTCGTGTCAGGGCGGGGAGTGGTTGGATGGGGCGTGGGAGTCCCCAGGGTCTGTCTGGGGGCGGGGGGGTGGATAAGGGTCAGGAGGACAGGTAGGGGGTAGGGTCGTAGGGAGGCAGTTACAGTGGGGGGGTCTCAGGAGGGGGCAGTCAGGGGACAAGGAGCAGGGGGGGTTGGGGGTTCTGAGGGGGGCAGGAAGTGGGAGGCAGTGGATGGGGCGGGGCTAGGGCGGGACTCCCTGGGTGCGCACCCTAATGAAATGTGCTGCACACGCCTATGGTCACGGGGGTGAGCTACTTGCATCCTTTTCCTGTTTGTGCCATTTCTTTCTGTCTCAAAACCTGACAACAATTCTCTCTAGTTCTTCCCCTTCTCTCTCCCCTCCCCACATGTGGCTAGAAAATCCAAGGAGAGTCCCTCGTTTTCCCTAAAATTATTGACTCTCTAGTCTCTCATTTTCCCTATTTTCTCCATAATTCTTAAATTCTCCTCAGCTTTGGGATGTGAACCCAGCCCGTTTATCTGCAGCAATTTGTCCTTGGGTAGGTGGAATTTGCTGTCCTGTGTCACTCCCCCACCGTGGGTGAGGGTTAGTGGGTGCTGGCTGGGGGACACGGCTGCCTCTGGGGGGGGAGATGGGGGGGCTGATCTCTGCCAGCGACAGGACATGGCCGCACAGGAGGGGAAGGGAGGAGCCAGTGTCCCTATGGAGCCTGCCCAGCCCCTTTGGTTCTGCTCCTTTCCAGCATTTTGTTCAGAGACTTTATTACTGGGGAGGCTGAAAAATCTCCATGTGGGCTTAGCCTGGCAGGAGGGGCCAGGTCTCCCCTGCAATAAAGAGATGGAGCATGTTCCCAGCATGGCAGAGCCTAGGCTGTGTCTCTGCAGGGAAAGATCCTGGGGGAATCGTGATGTGACATGAACTAAAGCCTGTTATGAAACCTCCGCAACTGCCCTTCTTGCCCTGCCAGGCTGCAGGATGTCGTCCATGTTTCGCTCCAGCTCGTCCCATCCTCCCATGGGACAGGGAAGGGAAATGGCTGCAGTGGAGCCAGCTCAGGTAGGGGTTGCTGGTGGGTTCCTGCTGGAGGGAGAGGGACAGCAAACGCACCGGAGGAGGGAGGTTTGGACAGTCTGGTTTGGAGGTTGGAGTTTGCCAAAAAATTCCCACGGTGGAGAATGGGAGGAGGCCAGGGTGTAGCAAACCTGTTGGGACTTGTTCAATATGCGGCTTCCATTCTAGGAACAGACCCATGAAGTTAGAAGGTGGAAATGCTCTAATTTGTGGAACAGGAAACAACCCCCCTAGGTGGGGCTAGGAAAATGGACCAGACTCGCAGGGCTGGAGCCTGACCTGATTAACCAGCGGCTGCTGTGAGATGTGAGGGGGCACCCGCCAGGGAGGCTTGCGGGGGGGGGTTCTTAACCTTTTTCTTTCTAAGGCCCCCGACGTGCTATAAAAACTCCACTGCCCTGCATGTGCCTGGTTCTCTGCATATAAAAACCAGGGCTGGCGTTAGGGGGCGGTAACCAGGGCAATTGCCTGGGGCCCCATGTGACCGGCCCCCCCGCAAAGCTAATTGCTCAAGCTTTGGCTTCAGCCCCTGGTGGCAGGGCTCATGGCCCCAGGCTTCAGCCCCAGGCAGGGAGGTTTGGGCTTTCTGCCCTGGGCCCAAGCGAGTCTGACACGGGCCCTGCTTGGAGGCCCCCCTGAAACCTGCTCGCAGCCCCCCAGAGGTCCAGGGACCCCTAGCTGAGAACCACGGCCTTAGGGGATGTGCCCCTCCCCCACACCCAGCTCCAGGGCTGGCCTTAGAGAAAATGGTGCCCTGGGTGAACTTGTATTTTGGTGGCCACCCATCCTCCCTGGCCCTCACGGGCTCCCCACCATCATGTCCAGACCCTGGTGCCTCCCTCTAGGGCTTAGTTTGTATTGAAAGAGGCGCCAGAGCTCAGCCGTGGCACAAATTCAGCACTGGCAGGGCGGCCTCACAGCAGCGGCTGCTGGCCGAGCGCCCAGCTCTGAAGGCCATGCCACCGCCAGCAGCAGCGCAGAAGTGAGGGTGGCCTGGTGTGTGGTGTATTGTGCAGCCTTTTATTTTATGTAATGTGCAGTTTGCAATGTGGCATTTCACCCCCGTGGGGTCGGCTCTGGTGGCGACAGTTTCAAACTTAACAGAGTGAAAGTCGTCTCTGCTACTTGCTTCAAATGTACAGTCTCTAGGAACACACAAAGACCAAGGGTAGTGACCACACAGACATTCACAAGCACAAGGTCTAGTCGGTTTTACAAGTTTTTATTAAAGTTACAGTTAGGTTATGACGACCCAAGCACATAGAAATTCTATAAAGACCTGTGCAAAAGTAACAACTCTAGTTCTATTCACATCCTGACAATAGTATTAGGGTCTGATGTGTCTCTCATGGATTGATCGTCAGTAGAGGGATGGTTCCTGCTGGACTTTCCCACAGGGAGCTCAATTTTCCTGCTCTGGGCACCCCCTTTTTATAACGTGATTCTGATTATATCTCATTAGCATTGAGGTGCAACCTGTGTCCTATGGTTAAGGCACATTTGGAAACAGAGGTGCCTTTACAGAATTTTTGTATTTAAAATTAATCTTCCAGCTAATTGTTCACCCTGTTACCCCTTGGTACCTCTGTTCCCATCATCTTAGGGCATCGGGTTATTCCTCGGCCATTTACTTCTGTCAGCATTTCCTAGCTCCAAGGCCTAAAATAGCGAAGCTAAAATTTTGCAGGTGTCAGCCTACAGGCCTTGCGTTTCAACCCTATTTACGTAGATACCTAATACATGATTATTCTCGCTACAGACCGATCAATCGATTCTCTGTTTAGCATACAGTGATTCTATATGACATAACGTGTTAGTTATTTATAACACCACACAGTAAATGAACGGTAAACTAAAATCACTGGCTGCCGTTCCCACCCTTACTCCTACACTGCTGCTGTGGCTTGTGGTGCCCGGCGCTCTGCCTGCAGCTCAAGACGGGCTTTGCGCTCTCACATGGGGGCTGCATCTTGCCGGAGCCCCAGATACCCTGCAGCCCTGTGGCCGCTCCTGGCTCACCAGAGGCTATTTCAGATTTTGGGGAGGGGGCAACTTTAACTGTGATTCCAGGGGCTACTGAGCAGGGATGCCGCCCGCCCCCCCCCCACCGTGCCACGTCGGGTCGCCCCAGTCCCCGCCCCCCCCACCGCGCCGCGTCAGGCTGCCCCAGTCCCCCCCCCCCCCAGCGCCGCCTGGCCAAACCAAAAACAACAAAAACAAACCCCAATCGCCACCCCCTCCCAAGGTGCCGCCCCAACCATGTGCTTGGTAGGCTGGTGCCTGGAGCCGGCCCTGCTACTGAGGCACCTGAAAACTGTAAGGTTTTTTGCAGAAAATAACTTAGAAATTTGCTGACAGGAGCACTGTAACTAATTGTTATATAAAGAAAGATAAATATATACTGACTCCAATTACAGCCATGTATTAAGTTTAAAAGTAAATTTAGAACAATCAGCAAGATATTCCCTATCCCAAGTCTTGAGGTATCCGTTCTGGAGCTTTGATGCAGGTATCAGAAACACAAGTTTGATACTTTGCACCCTATCTTTAGTAGAGATCAAAACAGACACACTCTGTGTTACTATCATTATCGCCTCTATTTTAGTCAATTTGATTTTCAGTCCACTGACAATGTATTTACTTACTTTTATATACATGATTATGTTTTTTTCTCCTTTATTAAGAACAGGAATTAGTTTTTCTAGTTATTTTAGCATTTATGTTTACTGATCACAATCATGTATGTGACTCACTAACATCATTGCTATTAGTATCATACTTGGAGCTGTATTTATTTTCATAGAAATTTTAAGTTATTTTCCAGATGTAACTGTACCATGAAGTTTGGGGGAGACGGGGCCCTGCACCTCCCCCACTTCCTGCCATTCACCGTGACTCTCAGCCAGCCAGTAAAACAGAAGGTTTGTTAGACGACAGGAACACAGTCCCAAACAGAGCTTGTAGGTATAGACAACAGGACCCTCTTGGTCAGGTCCATCTTGGGGGGTGTAGGGAGCCAGACCCAGTTCTGGCCTCCCTCCATTTCCCCAGCCAGCTCCAAACTGAAACCCCCACTCCAGCCGTCTCCTCCAGCCACCCCCCGGCTCCTCTTCCAGCCTTTGTCCAGTTTCCGGGGGCAGAAGGTGTCACCTGGGCCCATCCCCCTCCTGGGCTCAGGTCACATGCTCAGCTATCGCCCCACAAGTGAAGCCACACCCTGATATCCCATCCCCAATGCAGACAGTCCCAGTAAAACTCCCCCGCAACATCCCCAGCTCAATCCTCCCCACTCCCTGCTTTGTCACAGACTAAAAATACAATCTGAAGATAAGTGACCTTCATCTGCACAGTGTCTGAAGTTTTGAGTTTAGCTAATTTTTTTAAACGAGCCCTGCTAAGGTAAGTGCATGCAAAATGTACAGTCTGTTATTTGCTAGTACCATTTAAATAACGAATGACAAAGCACAATACGGCAATAACAGTAATAATGAGAATTACTCCAGCCAGGACAGGTGAGGCATTTTAGAACTCGTTACTCAGAGAATTGAATTTAAGCACAAGACAGAAATAAAATGATGAAATTCAGAGATCCGTTAAAAAGCTAAAATAACAGACTGTCATCCCGACCGAATGTGAAAGAATAAAATTACAGAGACTATATGTACTTTGCACCTTTTGACAGGAAGTAAAAGGAAGTAATAACAGTAACTGATGTGTCTGTGGTGGGGTGAGTGTGTGTGTGTGTGTGGGGGGGGGGAGTGTGAGACACACCCGCTGTCACTTCCACCCCAGCGGCACTCACTAGTCCGAAGGCTCTTTCACACGGCAGCAGGGGCCACCAGCTCCCACTCCTGACCCAGAGGCAGCAGCACAGAATCTTGTCCCCCCAGCTCAGCTCAGCAGAGACTGGGCACAGAGGCAGGAGGGTAGGGCCACCCGACATCAGCACCCCCCTCCCCCTGCACAGCACACAGGAGTGTGGGGGGGAGACAGGACACCCCTGTTGGAGGCACCCCCTCAGCAAGGCCCCCCTGGACTGTCATGTCGTCTGCCCCCCACTAAGTCTGGCCCCGTCCAGCTCTTCACAATGAGAACAGCGCTGGGCTCCCTGCCAGTGAGCTCTCCCTGCACCTGCCAGGGCCTCCATCTCCTGTGTCCGTCTTTGGCTAGTGGGGGGGGTGATGGATCTGCTGGGAGAGACAAGGGGCTCTCGCTTCGTCCCCTCCCCCTGGCGTTTCCTGGCTGCTCTGAGCGGGGTGGGGGTGGGACTCCTGACTGTGAGCCACCCAGAGCTCCCATTTGATTGGCTCCTCTCCCCCATGAGTGTGGGGCTGTGAGTGGGGCAGCAGGTACCGAGTGTTGGACTCTCGCTCTTTCAGGGGCCGGTGACCTTCGAGGAGGTGGCTGTGTACTTCACCAGGGGAGAGGGGGCTCTGCTGGACCCCACTCAGAGAGCCCTCTACAGGGATGTCATGCAGGAGAACTATGAGACGGTGACCTCGCTGGGTAAGGAGTCCTGTCCCCTGGGTTATTAGAAGCTGTGGGGTCTCTAAAGAACCTGAGTAGTAATAACTTGATACCTTTATTCATCATACAAGTTTCCTTGTCCCCACTTTTTTGCCTCATCTCCCACCCACTAGAATAATTTTTTAGACGTTTGTCATCAGTCATTTTGAAATTGCATTTAATGTGTCCTTATTGGCTACATTAATAACTGTAGCTTTCATGCCTTTTCCTCATTTTAAGAGGAAAATATGCCGCCTGTAGAATTCTAAATTGAGTAAATAGGTGTGTGACTGATGCAGGGCTTGTGTGACAGTCAGATGAGCTCATCTTTTGATAGAAGAGAGTATAATGTTGTCATTCAGGAGCCCAAAGGTGAAAGGAGAACAGAGCCATGTGAGACAAGGAAAAGGGGGGGAGTAGATAATTCTGGGGTGCCAGGACATGGGGAGGGTGTGTGCAGGGTTAGAGGTAAGATGGAGCAAGGGGGGAGGAGGTTGTGAGAGACGAGGAGGGAACAGAAGATGCTCTTAAGGCGCCAGGAGGTGGTGACAGCTGAGAGTAATGGGAAGAAGGGGAGGGGAGTGTGGGGGAAGGGCATCCAGGATGTGGGCTGGGTGGGTCAGTGGGAGGGAGGAGAGGTTTGGGGATCTAGAGCTGTGGGGGATCCCAGACCTTTAACCCTGAATCCCTATCCAAGCCTTGTTGTTTTAGAGCCTCCACTCCAGTTTTCTTTCTGTTCTGTTTCACTTATATACATGTTTTCCCCAAATATTATTATTTTAACTCTTGACCTCCCTCTCCCACTCATTACCTCCCCCTCCCCATCTTTGTGCACAGTGACCCCGGCCACCGATCCTGACTCCTTGCTGCATCCTCCCTCCCAGAGCAGGGCCCCTACACAGGCACAGATGGGCACTTTGTTGATGATGTCACAGGGTGGTGGTGTAGCCTGTGCATTTTTTACACCTATAAGATTACGTGTTGGGGCACAACTTGCTCTTGTACATGGCTACTCACAGTTAATTGAGAAGATGAAATTTGGTGGAACACACAGAAACTTGATTGAATGGAGACAGTTATAACTGAAATCATAGACAAGGATCAATCTACATAATGTACCCGTCGCCGAATTGCCGCCGAATCCACGGGACCGGCGGATCTCCCACAGGCAAGCCGCCGAAGGCTGCCTGACTGCCGCCCTCACAGGGACCTCCAGGGTGGCCCCCGCGGCTTGTCATCCTGGGCACGTGCTTGGATAGGGACTCACATGCCTCTCCTTTTTCACCAGGGTGTGAGGATTGCAGCTTGTCCTCCACTGTGTTCACTAGACTAACATCCAGTTCCTGTGCGTTGCTTTCTCTCCAGGGGCTGTGAGCAGTGTGTGTGTGTGTGTGTGTGAGAGAGAGGTGGGAATTTTGGTGATACTTGTATGATGCCAATACGCACCTCAGTTTCCTTCTGATTGGTATTGCTATGATTAGAACGAGCAGGAGACATGAGGTGTTTTGTCACACAGCTGTCATGGGGTGATATGAATGGGTCATTAAGGACAGGCTGGGACCAACCTACATCAATGGAATACCCGACAAAGGCAAGGGAATAATTATCAGAGGGGTAGCCGTGTTAGTCTGGATCTGTAGAAGCAGCAAAGAATCCTGTGGCACCTTATAGACTAACAGACGTTTTGCAGCATGAGCTTTCGTGGGTGAATACCCACTTCTTCGGATGTTTTAAGGGAATAATTGTCACCTGTGTATCTCAGCTTGGAACCATGACAGTGCCAGTGTGCCTAATGGGGAAACAATATCATCAGTCCTCGTGGTAATCCCTGATCTGTTCCAAAGTGTATTAAAACCTTCCTCTAAGGCTCACCTCTTGGTTATTGGGTCATGTCAGTTTTGTTAGAGGTTTTCCCTTCACCCTTCCACTTCCCTGGTTCTTGTCACGCAGACAGGAAGCAGCAAAAGACCAGAAGTCCAAAGCGCAGACAATGCCATGTTTATTGGGGTTAGTTTCCAAGGAAGCATATTCTGAAGCCCTTCACACCACTCGGGCTGATCTCGATCTACTGATACAGTCTGTTCCCCAGTGTCCCCCTTCCCAGCTCTGATGCAGCTGAGCCTTGCCTGTGTTCCTGTTCCCCCCCCCCACCTTAACAAACATGATTCCAATTTCCCTTCCCCCTCCTGTTTGACCCCGTTTATATAGTAATATTCTCAGCTATACCTTAACCAATCATTTTACTGAAATGTAACGAACCAATTCTAACAGATTGTAACATAATTATCTAACCAATTATATCCCACCACCCTAATTAACTTACACCTGGCAAAATTAATTATACAGCAGACAGAAACAATTAGAGAACCAGACAGATTTACAATAGAAAAGTGTGGGACATAAATATAAAGCAATACAGAAATGAAAGTTTCACAACCATTGAGAAGTGATTTCTTGCCAGACCAGCTGCTGTCAAACTAAGTTTTCTTTAACCATCTTAAGATCTGTTTCCTTATCTGGTGGTGATGGGCACTATCAGGACAGGATCGTCTTCCTAACAGCCCAATAGCACCTTATTTCAGTGTGACTGGTTTGGGATGTGAGGATGTGACCCTTCGCTTCCCAGCTTATGGCTGCCCCTGCTGCTTAGCCAAAGGCTGTAGCCTAAGAACAAGGCCTCAGACTGTCACAGTAAGAGAAGGCCGTTACAAATACACACAGTGATTTTGATTCTTTGTTTTTATACCCCTGTAAGTAGCTAAGTGATAAAAATACACCTAAGTTCTTAAACTATAGGCTTTACAGGCAGGCCTGAATATCTCTATTCTAACAGTGGGTTCTACCCCTTCCCCCGTTCTGTGTCTGTCTGGTCTATTCAGATTGTAAATTATTCAGGGCATGGCCCAGCTACTATTCTCTGTTTGCACTTTGCCTAGCACAATGGGGACCCACTGTTAGTTGGTCCTTGGGCACTAAGGTAATGAATATGATTTATAATAATAATAACTCTCCTGCCACTTGGAGCCAAGGAAGCTGGTCTTGGGATGTTACTGCTTAAAAATGAGCTGGGGGTTAAAACCATGGAATATTCTTTGTGACAAGTATCCCACAAATTCCACTCACCTCCCTCGTTTTCTTTGCCTGCAGTAGGGTTTCCAGTTTCCATACCTGATGTGATCTCCCAGCTGGAACGAGGGGAAGAGCCGTGGGTCCCAGACCTCCAGGGCTCTGAGAAAGAAGTGCTTCCAAGAGCTGCCTGCACAGGTGAGGACTTGGTTAAACCAACTCAACAACTGTGTGGGAATGCAGGAAACATTTGGGATGCCCTACAAAGATCCTGTGAGCTCTCCAAGTTCAGGATTGTCTCCTGCAGATGTGGAATCATTATGGCAAATGTCACTCATGGCTTCCCTTCTATTCTGACTGACAACTAGCAGCAGGTCCCTCCCCAACCTTGCTTTCCCCTGAGCGTTCTCATGAGATGCAGACCAAAACTGATCCCTTCCTCTCTCCTCTGGGGAAGAGTTTGGGGAAAATCAGCTCCTGATAGGACTGATCTCTCCTGCACATATTTTGGATTGTTCATCCCTTTTTCCATTCCTCTCTCTGATATTTCCTTTCTCTCAGGTGCGGGGAGTGACCTATGTCTCGATTCTCTCTGTCTCCCATCAGGTGATGGGCTGGTGAGTGAGAATGAGGAGGAGAAACCCCAGCAGGAAGATGCTGAGCAAGGAGAACCACATGGAACTTTATCAGGAAAATCCAAAGGGAATGTTTCCAGGAGTTGTGCACTCCCAGAAAAAGTAAAAGCCTGTGAGACTCAGCAGATGCCAGAGGAAAACTTCAGTAGCCACTCAGAGCTTATTACACGTGAAAGAATCAACTTGGAAGAGACACACTACACATGCCATGAATGTGGGAAAAGCTTCAGTCGGAGCTCTGCCCTTATCAGACATCGTAGAATCCACACAGGTGAGAAACCTTATGGATGCTCTGAGTGCGGGAAACAGTTCACTGGTAGTTCAACCCTCATCTCACATCAGCGAATCCACACAGGAGAGAGACCCTACACATGTTCTGAGTGTGGGAAAGGCTTCAGTCAGAGCTCACACCTTGTCAGGCATAGGAGAATCCACACAGGTGAGAAACCTTATGGATGCTCTGAGTGTGGAAAATGCTTCAGGGATATTTCAAACCTTATCACACATCAGAGAATCCACACAGGGGAGACGCCCTACAGGTGCTCTGAGTGCGAGAAAAACTTCAATCACAGCTCACATCTTATCAGACATAGGAGAATCCACATGGGTGAGAAACCTTATGGATGCTTTGAGTGTGGGAAATGTTTCTTTAATCGTTCTGATCTCATCTTACATCAGAGAATCCACACAGGGGAGAAGCCCTACACATGCTCTGAGTGCGGGAAAAGCTTCAATCAGCGCTCAAACCTCATTAGACATCAGAAAATCCACATGAGAGAGAACTGTAGCAAATGCCTTCACTAGGGCTGGCCAAAGTGGGTTTTTTTTTTGTTTTTTTTTTTAAATCACATTTGCTAATTCCCACATAGTGATTTTTGCACCATCTTCACCGAAGTGTCTCAGCTCCACCAGATCAGTTGCCTGCTTCTGCCTTTTGCAGCTCACCCTTCTTTGGGGTCAGTCCTGTGATCTTTTCTATCAGTCCTTTCCTTCTGAGTCATAGGAGTGTGTGTCCCTCCTGCCAGGAATGTTCATCAGCTCCAGGTGGGAGAGAAGTTTGATTCCAACAAGCTACACTGAGGCTAAAACTACCTGTGCCTGACAGCCACTAGGGCTGTACATGGCATTGGCTGCTCAAGTTAGTGAGCTTGGTGTAAAAAGAGTTGTGCAGATGCAGCCCAGGTGCAGTGGTTGGCATTAGCTTCCTCCTTGACCTGACCTAAACTCCATCACTTTTCCTAGTCTAAACAAACCCTGAGCATCACAGTTATACTGTTTCCCCCATTTCACAGCAATTGTTAGTGATCAGGTTTTCTTCTGGTTCTCTCCCTGCCCCCTCCTACTGTATCGTAAATGGAGGCTAATCCTGAAATTAAAACCTCCCTCCAAAGGAATTAGAGTGGGGGAATAGGTGAGAGAAATAGCCTGTGTGAGAATAGAGACCCAGGATAGACGGTAACAATTGTATTAGTAGTATTTCAAATGGAATTTATTTTGATAAATTTTAAAATAAATCTTCTGTTAAGAGGAAAATTACTTAATACAAGAGGTGTAACCTTTTACCCAGTTAGAGGGTAACAGCCTCAGAGTTCCCCAGGTCTCTTGTTTGCAAAGCAAAGACGTCACATCAGGCAGCAGATATCAAAATCTACAATGGTGATGGGTGTGTGATGGGCGCTTTTCTGGGTTGGTTTTTTGGTTTGGTTTTTTTATTTAATTTTTTTTGGTTTTTCAACCAGTTATTTTTATAGATGCTGAGGTTGTTGAGCACAGCTGTTTAACCCTCAGGCCTGGCTCTGGAAACCTCCTCAGTGCTGGCCTTGTGTTTCTTTCATGTTTGATATCTTTGGGGTCCACACATCCACACTACATGCGGTTCACAGCAACAGGTGCTTTGAGAAACCTGCTGGGTTAAGTGGGCCTTTTCCAAACGGACATTGACCCAAAGTCTGCCTCAATTCAGCAGGACTGGGACACGTCTGTATCAAAGGAGTGGTTCACACCGGATTTGCGCAGTAACTTCGGGGGAGGGGTGGTAAGATAACATCAGTAGGAATTGACAACAATGAAGTTAAAGATAAGGGTGAAAGACTCACCTTGCAGGGCAACAAGCCTGTTCTGTTTATTCCCTCTGATGCATCTGGCACTGGTCACTCTCAGGCAGCACACGGGGCTGGAAAGTCCCCTCCCTGTTTGCTCGGTGATGCCTGCCGTGGTCTCCGTGCATCTCTCCAGGTGACCAGGCCTGCTCCACGCACCAGGTGAGCCCTGGCTTGGAGCAATGCCGAGCTGCTGCACCTCATCAGCATTTGGGGAGAGGAGGCTGTCCAGTTCCAGCTGTGCTCCAGCGGTAGGAATTATCACGCCTATGGACAAATTTCATGATGCATGAGAGAAAGGGGCCATGACTGGGACACACTGCAGTGCAGGGTCAAAGCGAAGGCCCTGCAGAACACCTGCCACAAGACGTGGGAGGCAAACTGCCTTTCCAGGGCTGCGCCCACGAGCTCCAGATTCTACAAAGAGCGGGACGCGATACTCAGTGGTGACCCCACCTCCCCTGCAAAGGCCACTGTTGGTATTTCGGTGGCTTGCGTGCCTGTTGAGAGTGGATCGAGCCAGGAGGAGGAAAACTTGGATGAGGATGAGGAGGTGGAGGGGGACCCAGAGGCAGAGGATGACTCATAGGTCAGAGATGTTTGCAGCCAGAAGTTCTTCTCTGCCCTGGAGGAGGCTCGCCACTCACAGCTGGCTAGTGGCTTTGTTTTTGGGAATCACTGAAGCGAGTTGTTGGGGGCAGGAGGGTTGCAGAAAGCAGGATATGGAGTGCCAAGCGGACACGCTCTCCAGGTGCTACTAGCACTGCAAACCAGGCAGCGCTGTGCGTGCCCTACCCTGCAGCCGCTGTCACACGCCTCTTTCCTGTGTGCCCCCAGACACGGCCAACGCACTCTTATCAACCTCCTGGCTCCAGTCTGGACCCTTCTGCATTCCACTCCTGCCCCAACACAGTCCAATCCTGCGGACTCCTAGTACCCAGTCCACTCAACACCCGTCCCTCTGCAGTTCATTCCTGCCGAAGCACAGTACCTGCTGCACTGTACTCCCAAGGATACGGTTGCATAGATACTTAGACTGACACAAATCTTTAACCTCATCTACTCATGGGACACTCCTTTCCCTCATCCCCCACCGTGCTGGTGTGTGTGTGTGTGTGTGTCTCTGTCTGTCTGTCTGTCTGTCTCCTCCAGTGGTTGTTTTTAATAGAATAGTTCTGGTTTGGAAGCAATCTTCATTCCATTAATTGAAAGTGAACAGAGCCCTGCAAAGCAACAGGCAATTTTCTGCGCCCCTCTAATAGTGCTGGTCTCTGGCTATTCAAATTCAACCTCCAGACACTGAGCCTCAGTGGTCCAGCCCTGAGTGAAGCTTTCACCCTTCCCGTCACAGATATTATGAAGTGTACAACATGGGGCTATAAGCACAGGAATATTGTCACTGGCCAGGTCCAGCCTTCCATCTAGGCAGCGCCAGCGGGCCTTTAAATGGCCAAAAGCACTCAACTGTCGTTCTGCACTCGCTCAGCCTGTTGTTGAACCGCTCCTTGCCGCTGTCAAGGTGCCCTGTGTATGGCTTCATAAGGGGTAGGCAGGGTCTCCCAGGGTCACAATGCGCATTTTGACTTCCCCTATGCTGACGTTCTGGTCTGGGAAGAAAGTCCCTGCTTGCAGCTTCCTGAACAGGCCAGTGTTCTGAAAGGTGCGTGCGCCGTGCCCCTCCCTGAACCAGCCTGCGTTAATGTCTGTGAAATGCCCATGGTGAGCCACTACTGCATGGAGAACCATAGAAAAATACCCCTTGTGATTAATGTACTCGGGGGCTAGGTGGTCTGGTGCCAGAATTAGAATATGTGCCATCTATCACCCGCCACAGTTAGGGTCGCGCATTTGTGCAAAGCCATCTGCAATGGCATGTACGTTGCCCTGAATCAGGGTCTTTCAGAGCAGGATTCAATTAATGCCTGGCACACTTTTGTCAACACGCGTCCAACGGTCGATTTTCCCACTCTGAACTGGTTAGCGACTGATTGGTAGCAGTCTGGAGTAGCCAGCTTCCACAGTGCTATTGCCACACGCTTCTCCAATGACAGGGCAGCTCTCATTCTCGTGTCTTTGTGCTGCAGGGCCGGGGCGAGCTCATCACAGAGTCCCTTGAATGTGGCTTTCCTCACCCAAAAGCTCTGCAGCCGCTGCTCATCATCCCATATGTGTATGAGAATGTGATCCTGCCGCTCAGCGCTTGTTTCCACAGCAGCATTCCACTGTGGTCAGCACCTCTGTGAATGCCATAAGCAATCTCCTGTCATAGCTACTACATGTGGCGAGATCAATGTCGAATTCCTCTTTCCTTTGTAGGTTAAAGAATAACCCCACTGCCACTCGTGATGTGTTAATGAGAGCGAGCAGCATATAGGTCAACTGTGCGGGGTCCATTCCTGCTGCCCAAAGAGGCAGAATGCGCAGTACACCCACCATTGAAAGATGGCCCCAAATGTGAATGGAAGCACAGGGATTGCTGGGCTGCGAAGCGATGCATCATGGGGCATTGGGACAGGACCCGGGAAGCTCCGCGACCCCCTCCGCCTTCCCACAACTCTTAGCAGCATAAGAGGAAGAGATGCTCAGTGGGATTCTGAGTGCACCGCTCCGAACACTGCTGCAAGTGTGAACATGCTATTGCACAGGCAGCTGACAGTGTGACCACACAATAGTGGTTTCCCTTCAGCGCTCTCTGAGTGGCACTGTAACTCCTGGCACAGTAACTCTGTCAATGTAGACATAGCCTCAGAGAGACTGACTGCCAGGATCCCAGGACTGATCTCCTCTGGGGAATGAAGCACAATGGCGATGGGCTATGCAGCCTGTACTAGTCTCCCTGTACCTGCAAAGCCTGCTAGCCCAACGTGCTGGAGCATCTATGCCACTACCTGGTTCCTAAACTGCAGCTACAGTTCCTACCCCAAGTGAATCCAAAGCCCGAGAGGTGCAGAGATCCAACCCATTCTAATCTTAGAAACGCTTTGTTCCCTTTTCTATTTTTGTCTGTTTCTTTTTATGAAGTTGGAGACCTCCCGGCCTTTCTATTAGCCTGGTGCGTAACAGTGCGGCTCAGTGGGTGTCAGTGTGTGAACACCTCTGAAATCTACACAGGGAAGATGCTAGGAAAAATAGTTCCCCAAATCTTAATAGCCTTAAAAACTCTGCCCTATGAAATGACTGAACGCATGCTCCACACCTATGGAAGAATTGGAAGGAATTGAGTGGTCAGATACGTATTGTTCAGCAAGAGCTGTTTGAACTTCTTTTACAAACGTCTCTCTAAGGTCTGTATGTGTTCTGGGGCAAGAGGGTGAGGAGAAGCATTAGCTACAGAATAGTGAAATCTAAGGAGAAAACTAATTAGCATTGAGGTCGTGGGTTAAATGTCAGCAATGATTTGGTTTCGGTATTGAAATATTCAGCTGGGTAAATCTGGGTTGCAAGGCCTGGGTCAAAATCTCTGATTGGCGTTTCGCCATCACTAAATGTGCACCTGCCTTCTTGGGTTGCTCTTTTAGGATTTATAGGGGTTGGTTTTTCTACTGTATTAATCGGATGGTTGGACTAAATTGACGACTTGATTCCAGCGCAATATCCTTGTTAACTCATTGATTTCCTGATTTGACCTGAACTTTATCACTGTGTTGCTTAACCCTTAGCTGAGTGGTGTCTATAGTCATTTAGCCTTAGTGACGTGCGCTCCTGGGATTATTTGTTCATGTTAATAAAACCTGTAACTGGGAAATTGAGTCATTTCTTTCAATAAGCAACAGGGGCTGGAACTTTTCTTTGTGTATTTCCCTTTAATTCAATCTCCATTTTCTTCATTTCATACTGTTCTAAGTTAAGGAACGTGGAGCAACAAAAACTGACACAAACCTGTTGCTGCCCCATTCTGTGCCCATCCAGCAGGAGCAGAGAACAAACCCCTCCTGGAGCCGGGATTGTCACACTGGACTGGAAATACAGACGCGTGTTCCCAAGCTTTGCTGTCTTTCTCCAATCATGGCATAAGGGTGACACCTACACCTGCTTGTAATCACACCTGGCAGGAAGGAGATCCCTATGTGCATTGCCTTGGGAGCAGGGGGATCTGGGAGACACTGGGGGCTATTTACCCAGAGCTCAGGAGCAATCTGCTCAGGGGTGATGCAGTAGAAAAGAGCTGGGTGCTGCTTTCCCCACTTATTTCTCCTTATCCCCTTTCAGTCTTTCCTCTTTCCCTTTCTTCACCCTCCTCCACCCCCTGGCAGGGAGACTTGGTCACTTCCCTGCTCCCAGGGGTGCTCACTCTCCCGTAGCTGGATTGGCCCCTGTGAGCGCTAATAGGAGCGAAAGCCTGGGTGCGGGTCGGTCCCTGCAGCGGCTCTGGGACACACAGGGGCAGGAGGAGGAGCAGAGATGGGGCTAGTTCCCACCTCAGACAGTCCCTGGCCCGGTGAGTGCGGCAGCTGCAGCCTGGGTTGGGCTTGAAGTGGCCAGGAAGGGGCTGGAGCAGTGGGGGGCTGGTAGGAAGGAAGCAGGAAAAACAAGGAAAAGAGCCGTGGGGCAGCTCCTGGTGGCCGGACTTTGGAAGGTACCAGACACTGCTGGTGCTGCTGCCTCCAGTGTGTGCTGGGAGCCGGGGCTGAGCTCCGGGCTGCTGCTGCGGCGCCAGAGGGGCTGCTCCAGGGACAGACTTTCACTGAAGCACTTTCTGTGCCCAGCTGAGGTGGGGACTTTCTCCAGCTGGACCCAGTCCCAGGCTCTGCTGCCCCTGGCCAGGGGCCGCAGGCACCAGGGGCCAGAGGGACCCCAGGGGCAGCCCTGGGTGGGCAGAAGAGAGACTCCACACACAGGTCCCAGAAGCTGAGGGTCTCGCAGCCCCTGGGGATCTGCTCTTGGGTGGGGTCTGGACAGTGATGGAGCCCCTGCCTCAGGTGCAGTGTGAGAAACTGCTGTGTGGAGGAATTTGCTACTTATGGTGCACTGAGCATGCTCATTTCCCTTCACCCTGCCCTTTCTCAGGATCAGATTCTGCAGATTGCTATTTACAGGGTGTCATAAACGTATAGCTACAGGTAGCATAAAATACCCTGTAAAGGGTTAAAAAGCTCAGATAACCTGGTTGCCCCATGACCAAAAGGACCAATAAGGGAAGAAAATACTTTCAAATCTGTGGGAGAAGGTTTTTGTTTTCTTTTTCCTTTGTTCTCTCTGGGTCAGCGAGGAACCAGGGCATGGAAAATACATCTCCCTACGCACATGGCATAGAAAAACCTTAGAGTTCTGTCCATAGGCAGGTCCTTGCATAGCTTGTTGAGTCACAACGCGTATCTGCCTTCTCTCAGTGGGTCGATTGTATAGCTGATGGTCCTTAATGGGCCATCAAGCAGGCTAGGCAGAACTGACACCAACTTGTCTCCCTGGAAGCATAGCACAGGTTTGAAATACGGACAGCAGAGAGCCAATATAATGTCAACTTCAAAAATGATACATCTAGAGATGGCATAATTATAATCAGCCAATCAGAACCTCTCCATAGACCCCCTTACACAACAACCTTTCCACAATATTGGCTGCAAATATAGAGCAGTGGTCGCAATGGTGATATATACAGTTACAGATTATGTCAATAACGTCACAGGAGGTGACACGGCATCAGTGAAACTGGAGCTGGGGCAGAAAAGAGCCACCAAATGTCCTGAGGGCTGGAGAAAAATGCCTTCTCGTGAGCTATTGAAAGAGCTCAACCTGTCCAGCTTATCAAAAGAAGATTGAAAGGTGACTTCACTGAAGTGTTGAAGTGCCTTAATGGAGAGAAAAGATTGGATATTAAAGGGCTCTTTAATCTAGCAGAGAAAAGCATAACAAGACCCAATGTCTGGAAGGTGAAAAGAGACAAATTCATATTACAACTAAGGCACAAAGATTCAAAAGCGAGGATGATTGACCACAGGAACAAGCTACCAAGGAAAGTGGTGGATTCTCCATCTCCTGATGTCATTTCATGAAGACAAGATGCCTTTCTGGAATGTGTTTGCCCCCAAAGTAGCTATTGTGTCATACAGGAGGCCTGTGATATGCAGGGGGTCAGATTAGATGCTCTAATGGTCTCTTCTGGCCATAAAGTCGACTCATTTCTGAAAATCTGAGTGTAGCATTGGGAGCAGCGTCTGAAGTTTCCCTGTCTAGCCGGCTTGCTGCCTAGAACGAACGCTCCTGGAGTGGGGTGATCCCCAGGGAGCAGCTCAAACCTGCAAAGTGCCTGGCCAGGGGCAGGACATTGGCACAGCAAGGGAGGGGTGTGGTAGTGACATCACAAAGGCCTTTTGCAGGACCTCAGACTATTGGTCCAAGGTGATGGGGAGGTGGTGACCTCACAGAGAGATGCTGACATCAGCCAGGCAGGACAGGGGTGAGGGGCCAGGGAAACCTCAGAGACCCCTGTGGCTTTGCTCCAGCAAGTCTCCTTCTCCAGGTCTCTCTCTGAGGACTGAGAGAGTATTCGGGTTCACCGATGTGAGCGCCAGAAGGAACCTCTTTCGAGTTTTCTCCTTCCCTTGTAGTGATTTTACTAGAAAACAGCCATCCCTGTTTAGAAGGTAAGAGCCTCCTCGAGGTTTGAAACCTGTTCAGTCTGATCCATCTGGTGAGAGTTGAATTCTAGGCATGGAAAACATGAGCTTAAGGAGGCAGAATTTTATTCTGCACCTGGGATTTTGTCCCTTAGAATCACTGGGGACATTGGGGTTTGAGCTTTTTGTTTCCCCTTTTCCTCCATCCATCCCTCCTTTCTCTTCTTCTCTTGCTTCTTTTGTTCTTTCTCCTGTTCCCCTCCCAACACCAGGAGGGGTGTGTGTGTGTGTGTGTTTGTGTGTGTGTGTTTTGCGGGGGAAGGCTCGGCAGCTCCCATATTGGGAGGTCCACCCAAAAATGTGGGGCTGAAATAGAGCTCGGGCAGTCAGGGCCGGATTAACCTTCTGTGGGTCCTGGTTTAATAGGTTCAATGAGTTGGTTAATAAGATGTCTATGAAGTAAATCACTGGCTTTAAAACAAGATCCAATCTGGAGCATATGAACTATTGACCCCTGGACTCCATCTCTGAGAGGGGACTTGTTTACCATCAGGACACAGGCTCAAACCAGCCCAAACCGGTTTTTCCCGCCAAAACCAGCCCTCAGCGTTCCATCTCCTCAGCACTTTTCCCACCACAGAAGTGATATAAGGACGTGCTCAGCGCCTGCGCGGGGCCGTCCCCCCCCAGCGACGGCCCCGCCACGGTCGGGTCTTCCCAGCGCTCCCGAGCCGGAGAGTGACGAACCCCCTCGGTCCCGCCATGAGACTGAGGAACAGGAGGCCTGTCACCCCCATTCCTGCCGTCCTGCATCCCTGGTGTCCAGCCTCCCACAGGGCCTCCCTGCCAGCGACGAAACCCACCCGTCGTCTGGACGCCCCAGGGCTCCTCCTCAACGGCTCTAAACCAGCTGGAGAGTGGAAGGTCCTGGGCCTCGCGCCGGCCCGTGGGACCCGCTGCACCTGCACAGGGGGGAAAGGTTTCTGTGCTGGGACATCGTTTAGTGTTTTCCGGTTTCCAAGGGAGGGTTTCTGGGCCTGAGCATTAAGCTCCCAAAGCCAGTCACTGTTTCATTGTATTCATTGTTTGCATTTTCCCCTCTTCCCCCAGGTTTCTGTACCTTTACCCTGACTACACTTCCCTTTGTTTCCCCCATTTCCACCTGCAGGGATTTGTCCTTGTGCGGGTGGGAAATGGTTCCCCCCAGTGATTCCTGAGCTGGGCAGAGGGTGAATGGGCAGAGGCTGGGGGGGCCCTGAGACAGGGACACCTCTGGGCTGGGCTGGGGGGGGGGCCACTCTCTGCTGGCAACGGGGCCTGGGAAGGGCCAGGAAGGGGAGGGAGGAGCAAGTGTCCCCCATGGAGAGGGTCCAGCCCCAGGCTGCTGCCAGCAGCACATTCCTACCCTGGCTGGGGGGGACTTTCTCCAGCTGGGACCGGCCTCCTGGGCAGCCCCGGGCTCTGCCCGCACCAGCCCCTGGGCCGGAGCCCCCCGGGGAGTGAGAGACCCCGGGGGGGGGCACTGGGGCTGGGCAGGAAAGTGACTCTGCCCCGGGGAACCTGGGAGAAGCCTCAGAGCTGCCTCAGCCCCAGTGGGA
This sequence comes from Mauremys mutica, assembly GCF_020497125.1. NCBI lineage: Eukaryota > Metazoa > Chordata > Testudines > Geoemydidae > Mauremys > Mauremys mutica. Next base: position 60,750 of record NW_025423120.1, read on the forward strand.
TTTGGGGGGCAGAGACTGGGGCCTGGCGGGGGGGGGAATCCCTGTGGTGTGGGGGGAGATGGGGGTGTCAGGCAGGGAGGGGAGAAGCTGGAGTTGTAGGAAGGGGAAGGTCAGTGGGACGCGGGGGGGGGGTGTTGAACTGTCTCTGTGCAGCCAGGAAATTCCCGGGGGGGGGGGAGTGGCGGGTGGGCGAAGGGGGGAGGGGGGTTAATTGGATCCTTCCCCTGTTTGTGCCACTTGCCTCTCGCCCACGATACAAATTCTCTCCAGTTCTGCCCCTTTTCTCTCTCAGTGTCTCACATGGGGCTATAAAATCTGGGGCGATTTCCCCCCTTTCCCCTCCAATGATCAGCTCTCCCGTCCCCCCCGATTTCCCCCCTTCTCCCCATGAGTCTCAAACATCAGTTTAAAATCTTCTCTAGTGAGGGGCATTTTCCCACCCATTTTATCTGCAGTGATTTGTCCTTGTGTAGGTGGGAAATTGTTGCCCTGAGTCATTCCCCAGCACATGGCTGCCCCTGGAGTGGGGGTGGGATGGCTCAGTGGTTGGAGCACTGGCCTGCTAAACCCAGGGCTGGGAGCTGACTCCTTGCGGGGGCCATTTGGGGATTTAGTTGGGGATTGGTCCTGCTTTGAGCAGGGGGTTGGACTCGACACTTCCTGAGGTCCCTTCCAGCCCTGATATTCTAGGAGATGCCTGTTCTCTGCCAGGGCAGGGAAGGGAGGCGCACGTGTCCCCCATGGGGACTGCCCAGACCCCCCTTTCCCAATCCCAGTTGCTGCCCCCTAACTACCAACACAGTTACCCCCAACCATCAGTTGCCAGTCACCTGTCCATCCCCCACTGCTGCTCCTTTCCCTCATCCAGGGACCTTTCAGCTCCCCCTCCCTTGCCCTTTTAATCAGCTCCTCAAAGGGCTCCCTGCTGCCCATGGCAATGGTTGGGATGGGAGGAACCATTACTTTGTGTTTATGTATTGGACAGTCGTATAAAATCCAGTCCAACAGTCCTGCTTTTCCACTAGTTCATTAACAACAATATAAAATCCCCTCAGATCTTGGTGTTTTTCTCTCATGTTATCAAATACGCAGTTTGACACATTTTCTTTGCAAATCTCAAAGATTCATATAAAATACCCTAAACGTTTGCCCCACTGCTCTCTAGTTGTCTATTTCTAATTGAATATGCCCTGAGATTTCCCCTGGTCTCTCTAATTATAAAATACCAAGAAAATCTCAGATTTACACCTTTTCTCAGATTCTTGAACCTGGATATTAAATGTTTGCAAATGTTCCCCATTTCCTCTTTATTCATTTATCAAATATTGATGTGAAACACTCAGATTTTGCCTCCTATCAACAACTGATATAAAATCCCTCTGATTTTCCACTTTCCTCTCTATAATTTGCAAAATGGATCCCAAATCTCTCAGATTGGGAACTCTTTCATTTCTGAACGTTGCTCTCAAAGCTCAGGTTTTGCCTCTTTCTATGTCATTATCAAATGTCAGTTAAAAGTCCTCTCGGGTTTGGGGCTGTTCCCCGTGTTCCTAAATCCCAGCAACTTCTTCCTTCGAGGGAACCTGTTGCCCTGAGTTCTTCTCCATCCTGGAGGTCGCAGGGGGTTAAATTGCCCAGAGATCATCTTTCCCATTTCTTTTGTGAATCATTTGTTCCCTCCTTTATCTCTGTTAAAATGTTTGCGGAAGGAAGAGACCAGCCAGATATTTAATACACATCAAAGCCAGAGGCCTCCCCCTGTTTGGGGATCAGTGGTTCCCAGCTGGTAACAGGAGAGTTGGCTGGACCCTTTTCTTTTCTCCAGCTGGCACGGGATGAGGAGGTCACTCTGTGTGCAGTGTGAGTTGAGAAGTATCCCAAACCCCATGACAAATGGCCTCTGTGAGGGGTTGCTTCCCGCAGTGCTAAGATGCAGCCACCTCTGGGGTGGATCCATGGTGGCCATTATTTGCTAGTGACAGGCCATGGACATTTCTTACCTATTTTGTCCCTCCAGGCCTTCCATTCTCCTGTTAAAGAAGCATCCCCCAGGGCTCCCTCTGCCTGTGTGACTGGCCAGCAGGGGGCGGTGGTCACTTTCTATCCACTTCTCAGGCACTGTGACATAACAGTGTTGCTGGGTGGTGGTGGGGCTGTGTGGGGAGATAGCAGCTGAAGGGGGATTGTGGTGGGGGAGGCCTCTGGGTGGCTGGGCAGGGGGTACCCTAGTGAGGTTGGTGGGTTCTGGAGGTTTGGGGTTTCAGGGGGTGGGTGTGATGTGCCCAGCCCTGAGGCTGTGGGTCCTGGAGGTGGGTATCGCCGGGGGCCTGGTGGCTGCAGAACAGCCGGGGTGGGCGTCTCTTGGGGAGGCGGGAAAGGGGGTGAGAGGGAGTCTGGTGCTGTGCCAGGGGCTCTGTCTGGGCTTCCCCCGCAGACTCCTGGGATCGCTGCCGTGCCCAGTGCACAGAGTGTGTGGGGGAGAATCCCCGGCGCTAGGCCAGGGGGTGCCCCTGTAAAGCATCAGGGGATCCCGCAGGGGGGAGGAGGGGGTGCCAGGCAAAGGGCAGGGCAGATCCTGCTGGAGGGGGGGGATCCTAGGCAGGCAGTGAGGGACTGAGTTCCCAGTGGGGGTCCCTTTTGGGGGGTCTCTGGCTGCTGGGGTCTCTTGGTGGGGGGAACCCTTTGGGATTCCCAACCTGGCAATGAAGATCTGGTGGGGTTCTCTGGCCGGTGGGGCTCTGAGGGGTATCTGAGCTCCCTGGCCAGAGACTCTGGGGGCTGGGTCCCAGGGAATATCTGGGGTGGGGGCTAGCTGGGGCTCTGCGGGCTGCTCCTGACCTCGCTGCTTCTCTCTAATTAGCTTATGCCAGATTCCTGGCTCCAAGCACTGCCCGACATTCCCCGGCCAGGCCCAGTCACCGTGATAACTTTCTAGCCACTTATCAGACACTGTGAGGTGAAATCACAGATTTTTGCTTTTCTCCCCTCTTGAAAACTTCAGGAACTTCCAGTTCCATTGTCCTAAATTGTCCAGTCCATTATCCTAGATCTGGGGGGTGAGGGAGGTGGGAAGGGAGTCAGCACTGCCGCACAATGGTCTCTTCCACAGCGTTCTGGACTCATTCTTTCTGAACTCTGGTTTCATTGAGACCATTGTTAATCCAGAGTCACTGTATGGAAAGACAAGGAGTGACTCCGGATGGACAGTGGGGCAAATGAGATCAGCAATTCTCCCTGTGAGGAGGGGCTCTCATTAGCTGCTCTCCCCAGAGAGCTAAAGGAGGGAAGCTGCTCAGATGCTCTGTCCCTCTCTGCTCAGGATACTGGGGTTCAGCTTCCTGGGTCAGAGGCTGCAGCCTCCATTGTGATCTGGGAGACCAGGCTTAGCAGCTGCTGCTCCCCCAGCGGGGTTCTGTGCTGGGAAGTGACCTGAATTAAAGCTGCTTCTCTGCCCGGCCCAGGGGATGACTTTCTCCAGCTGGTCCTAGCCCCCTAGGGCAGCCCTGGGCCCTGTTAATACTAAATTCTGAGCCAGAGTCTCCAGGTAACTGAAAGACCTCAGGGAAAGTGCTGGGGACTGGCAAGAAAGTTACTCTGCACAAACAGCCCCTCCTCATTTCTCCTCCCAATAGCAATTGCCAGGAGAAAATCCAGCCCTGGGAGAGCAAAGCCCCCAGGAATGGGACTTTCCCAGCCAGAGGGGCAGGGAGAGAGGACAGGGGAAGGAGAGACTGAAAGGGGCAGTGGGAGAAATGAGGGGGGAGAGATTTCCAGCTCTCTAGTCCACCCAGACACATGTATTGCTGCATCCCTGGGCAGAACCACTTTCCAGTGAGCAAAACAAGGATCAGAGAGAGGAAAAGCCAGTTCCTGACTCCATATTCCCCCTGCTGGGGTGTGGCTGCCGTGGGGTCAGTGTCCGAGGGATCCCCCACAGTGACTCCTTTGGTTCTGCTCTTTTCTAGCCTTGTGTTCAGAGACTTTGTTAGAGGGTGAGGGGAGGGAGAAGGGAGGTTAAAAATGTGTCTGGGCTTAGCCTGGCAGGAGGGGCCAGGTCTACATTGTAATAAACAGACTGAGCATTTCCCAGCATGGCAGAATCTAGGGTGTCTGTGTGCAGGGAAAGGGCCTGGGGGAATTCTGATGTGAAATTAACTAAAACCGGTTCTGAAACGCCCACAACTGCCCTTCTCCCCCAGACAGGCTGCAGAATGGCGTCCATGTTTTGCTCCAGCTCATCCCAGCCTGGCGTGGGACAGGGAAGAGAAATGGCTGCAGTGGAGCCAACTCAGGTAGAGATTATCGGGGGGTTGCTGGTGGGTTCCTGCTGGAGGAGAGGGAGAGCAAATACACCGGAGATGGGAAGGTTTGCACAGTCTTGTCTAGAGGTTGGAGCGGGGCAGGAAATTCACAGGGTGGAGAAAGAGAGGAGGCCAGGGTGTGGCAAACCTGCTGGGAGTTATTTAATAAGTGGCCTAGATTCTAAGAACAGACCCAGGAGATTTGGAGGTGGAAATGCCCTAATTTGTGAAGAAAGAAAATAGCCCACCTACATGGAGCTAGTCAAACCGACCAGACTCCCAGTGCTGGAGCCTGAGCTCACTAACCAGCGGCTGCTGTGAGATATGAAGGGGGCACCCATGAGTCAGGCTTATTGGAACTGCCTCTCCCTTCATATCCCGCTCCTCACAATGGGGAGGTTATTGGGCTTCCTACCAGCGAGCTCTCCCTGGACCCTACTAGGGGCTCCATCTCCTGTATCAGTCGGTGGCCTGTAGGTGTGTGATGGATCTGCTGGGAGAGACAAGGGGCTCTCTCTTCGTCCCCTCACCCTGGTATTTACTGGATACGCTGAGCGGGGTGGGGGTGGGACTCTGCTGAGTGGGATCCACCCAGAGTTTCCATTTGATTGGCTCCTCTCTGCCACAAATAGTGGGGCTGTGAGTGGGGAAAGAGGTCCTGAGTGTTGGACTCTTGCTCTTTCAGGGGCCAGTGACCTTCGAGGAGGTGGCTGTGCATTTCACCAGGGAAGAGTGGGCTCTGCTGGACCCCGCTCAGAGAGCCCTCTACTGGGATGTCATGCAGGAGAACTATGAGACTGTGACCTCGCTGGGTAAGGGTTCCTGTCCCCTCGGATCTGGGAAGGGGAATGAAGAGTTAAGGTTCACGCCAGCCCCACAATGCCACCTCTACTCTGTCCTGTTTCAGCATCACCCCAATATGCCAGTGACACACACACACACACTACCAGAGACCCTCCCCTGCTGCAGAACGCTTTGGGAACAGAGCACAGGAGCCGTATTGCACAGTGTCAAATATCTCCTGTTTCCTCAAGTAAAACTGAGGGTTAGGTGCGGCATAATCAGCAGAAGCTTCCTACCCCTGACCTCTCAAACCCTGAGCCTTCTCCACCCAGACCACAATAATGCTTGGGGTGTAACGAGCAGGCTGCTGGAGTCAGAGCTGCTGGCCCAAGGTCACTTATCACACAGACACTCCGTGCGTCCTTGAATGCTGGCTGGGGGTATCCAGAGAAGGAAGCTCAGTGGCGGATTTAGCGTTAGTGGGGCCCTGTGCTTAGCTTCCTTGTAGGGGTCCCTCCTTGGAACATAGGCAAGAAAAAGAACATTCTCTCATTTCCCTCCCCTGCTGCAGAACACTTTGGGAACAGAGCACAGGAGCCGTATCGCACAGTGTGAAATAGCTCCTGTTTGCTCAAGTGAAACTGGGGGTTAGGTCTGGCATAACTGTTCCATACCCCAAATCATTTTTGTTGCCCTTTTCTGAACCTTTTCCAATTCCAATATATCTTTTTTTGAGATGGGGCGACAACATCTGCATGCAGTATTCAAGATGTGGGTGTATCATGGACTCATTTGCTGTTTTTACAAATATGATATATGATATATTCTGTCGTATCTATCCCTTTCTTAATTATTTCCAACATTGTTCGCTTTTTTTCACTGCTGCTGCACATTGAGTGGATGTTTTCAGAGAACTATCCACAGTGAATTCCAAGATCCATCTCTTGAGTGGAAACAGCTAATTTAGACCCCATCATTCTGTATGTATAGTTGGGATTATGTTTTCCAATGGGCTGCACTATGTGCTATCCTGTCATCTAGTACTGCTGAGATCCTGCATTCAGTGATATCCCTGCCCTTCCTGTTCCCTTTCTCAACTGATCCCCACCAGCCCATGCTTCCTGTTCCCAGCTTCCCCAGGACTCTCTCACTGTCTCTGAACCTCTCTGTCAGCAAGAAGCAGTGCCAGGGACAGTTGCCCTCTGTCTGGAGTCTTCGATGTCTGGGACATGGATTTACTTTCTCTGTGTTGTAAGAGGCTCTGTCATAATGAGTGTCTGTGACATTACCCAGAGTACAATCTGGACTGTTCTCCAACCTGGGGTGCCTTTTCCACTGTTTTCCCGCGAGAACAGCCCCTCTTGTCACACAGTCTTGTCTTACACACAGTCTCCAGCATGTAACTCTCTCCCAGCTGCACAGTATTGAATGCTACTGGACAGCCACTCATGAATTACACCTCAGGAGAAAACCAGCAAATTCTCAAGTGCCCAACTTTCCCCCAGAAATGTGCGTCTTGCACTGTCCAGCACGCTACTGAACAATGCAAGCTCATATGAAGTCTGTCATTTCATCAGTGGAAAATGACATGCACCAGCTTGTTATCCCAAACGGAGTTTCCAACACACTTTAATCCAAACACACTGGTTAGATAAACAATAAACCAAGATTGTTAACTACCAAAAACTAAAACTAGGTCCAGCCGATGAAAGGGGCACTCCCAGGAGAGACTGTATAAAGGCCAGAACATCAAACAACTTTGTAAACCTGAGAGAGCTGCCTTGGGGACAATGACAGGGAGAATCCCCCAAAGTGACTCCTTGGATTCTGCTCTTCTCTGATCTCTGATTGTGCCTTCCAAAGTGGAGTACTTTGCACTTGTCTCTATTGAATTTCATCCCCTTTCCTTCAGCTCATTTCTCCAGTTTGTCCAGATCATTTTGAATTTTAATCCAATCCTCCAAAGCACTTACAACCCCTCCCAGCTTGGTATTGTCCACAAACTTGATAAGTGTAACAGAGAGACTCTGCTGCTGGAAGGGTTTCACCATGTGTCAGAGGGTTACACCCTGGTGGGAGGGGGCTAGGCCTGTACTGGGATAAGGTCACTCTGTGCTTCACAGTGTGGCAGAACCTAGAATGTCCATTAGCAGGGGAAAACCTGGGGGGAATCGGCTTGTGGAATGTACAAAAGCCCCGTCTGAATTCTTACACCTTGCCCTTTTCACCCCAGCAGGCTACAGAATAACATCCATGTTTTGCTCCAGATCATCCCGTCCTCCCAGGGGGAAGGAAATGGCTGCAGTGGAGCTGGCTCAGATAAGGGATTCTCAGGGAGCTGGTGGTGGGTTCTGCTTGGAGGGAGAGGAGCAGTAAATGCATAGGAGGGTGGGAATTGCTGGAGGTGGTGGGAGGCAGGAAATATCTCGGGCGGAGAAAGGGAGGGGACAGGATGTGACAAACCTGCTGACACTAGTGTACTCTAGGGTGTGATGGGTTGTCACCTGCAGGGGGCAGTCTGGGGGGCTTCTGGGAACCGCTGTGCCCTCTAACCCTCAAGCTGGGCTGGCCCTTCTCACACTGATTTGCTGGAGATTCAGCCAGCCTCTCCAGGGCCTGTTATCACCCAACAGGACAGCAGGTGGCGGCATACACCCAACTAAGCTACCTGAGTGCTTTACCTAAGCCGCTCAAGGACAGATAGACGACAACAGCCAATTTCTCAGCTCCCCAGCCTTGCACACTTGCTGTAGGATACATTCAGAATTATACCCTCTTATAGTGCACAGGGATCTCTGTAATGTCAGCTCATTAATATAGTTCCCCTTCCCCTCGATCTGGGACAGATGTGCACAGCGAGCTTGTGCTAACCAAGCTGAGATTTTCCCCAGACACTTCACTCAAAATACGCTGGTTAAGATAAAGCATAAAACAAGTTTATTAGCTGCAGAAAGACAGATTAAGTGATTATAAGTTATAACAAACAGATCAAAGCAGATTATTTAGCAAATAACCAAAACTCAAACTACGCCTAATATACTAGCTGGATAGAATTTGAATTAGCAGTTTCTCACCCTGACTAATGATACAAGCAGTCCACCAAGTTTCCATACACAAGCTAGAAATACCTTTATCCTGGGAGCAGCACTTCCCCCACTTCAGTTTTTGTTTCTCAGGTGTTTCCAGGAGTTCTCTTGTGTGGGGAATGAGACCAAGAGATAACGTCACAACCCACCTTATGTAGCTTTTCCATATGGCGTGACCCCTTTGTTCCAAACTCAGTTCCCAGTCCAGTTTGTGGAAAAATACAGGTACTAAAATGGAGTTTAGTGTCATGTGGTCTGGTCACAGGCCCTGCTGCATCATAGTATCCATGACTAATAGGCTGGCTGAAACATTCAGAGGAAGGCTAAGATCTTCCACACTCCATTGTCTTTGTTGATGAGGCATCAGCACTGTCTGGCTTCTTCATTGTTGTACCTGAAAGGCTCGTTGTGGGTGTTACCCAGAGTAAGCACATTTGAAATACAGATACAGAGTCAATATCCATAACTTCAGATACAAACGTGATATGTGCACACAAATAGGATAATCATATTCAGCAAATCATAACTTTTCCAGTGACACCACACATAATGCATCTTGTACAAAATACATCATAATTATGTCCTAATCATATTATAACCGTACCACTATGATGAATATGGGTGTGTAATGTCATATAGGGCCTAATTTCAAGGCACAGGAGTTGGGAATGGAACTTCCCCTCTTTGTGGAACAGGAAATAACCCTCCAGCCAGGGCTGGGACAACTTCCCAGACTCCCAGTGATGGAGCCTGAATCTACTTACACTTCATTCTACTCACAACCCCAATCGTTGTGGCAACTGCAAACTTTATAAGTGATGATTTTATACACTCTTTTAGGTCATGGATAAGAATGTTAAATAGCACAGGGCCAAGAACCAATCCCTGTGGGAACCTGCTAGAAAGAAATCCACTCGACCCTGGTTCCCCATTTACTATCACAGTTTTTAATCTATTTAATGTATGCCATGTTTATTTTGTATCATTCTAGTTTTTTTAGTAAAAATATTGTGCTGATCAAGTCATATCCCTTACAGAAGTTTAGGTAAATTACATCAATACTATTAGCTGCAACCAAACTTTTGATCTCCTCCAGTAAGGATATCCCATTAGTTTGATAGGCTCTATTTTCTCTAAACCTTTGTTAGTGAGTACTAATCATATTACCCTTCTTTGATTCTTTATTAATGAATGAAATCCAGTATTGGCTGCTCCATTCTCTTGATGAACATAGATGTCAGACTTCAGGTCTTTTAGAAAGTTTTGGATACAAGTTATCTGGACCCGCTGATTTAAACATATCTGACTTTAATAGCTACTGTCCTCATGACTTCTTGTTGGAATGGAAAGAGTGTCGCCATCAACATCTTATGATACGAGTACATCATCTGTTTTTCTCCAAATCCAGGAGAGAAATATTTATTGAGGACTTTTACCTCTTCTGCATTATTTTGATAATTCTGCCATTTCTATTAGTAAAGTACCATTGTTAGGATTAAGTTTGCACTTAATATACTTTTAAAATCTTCCTTCTTATTGTCATTGATTGGTCATTGATTTCTGATAGCTTTCTTTACCAGTTTTCTACAAATCTGACCTTCTAACTTCTATTCTTTACTATTGACTTCCCCTTTCTTCTATATATTTAATTTGGAGAATGTTGGGATTCCTACCAGGGAGACACCAGTAGGGTCCAGAGACAGCCCCATCTCCTATATCAAGCTCTGGCTAGTAGGTATGTGATAAATGTGAAGATCCTGCCTCCCTCTGTCAGCTGGGAGACACAAAGGTTCTCTCTTTCTACCCTCTGATGCCGCCTGGCTGCTCTAAGCTAGGTGAGGTGGGACTCTGTTAACATGTGCCTCCCGGAGCTTCCATTTACCTGGTGCTGCTGTTCCATGAATAGGGGGGTTGTGAGTGAGGCAGCAGGTACTGAGTGTTGGACTCTTGCTCTTTCAGGAGCCGGTGACCTTTAAGGAAGTGGCTGTGTACTTCACCAGGGAGGAATGGGCTCTGCTGGACCCCGCTCAGAGAGCCCTCTACTGGGATGTCATGCAGCAGAACTATGAGAATGTGACCTCGCTGGGTAAGGATTCCTGTTCCCTCTGTTCTTGAAAGGGGAAATGAAGAGTGAAGGTTCATGCCACCCCCATAATGCCACCTCTACTCTGTCATGTTTCAGCATCACCCCAATATGCCAGTGACACACACACACTACCAGAGACCCTCCCAAGCTGCAGAACACTTTGGGAACAGAGCACAGGAGCAGTATCACACAGTGCCAAATATCTCCTCTTTATTCAAGTAAAACTGGGGGTTAGGTCCAGCATAATGAATAGAAGCTTCCTACCCCCGGCCTTCTCTCAAACCCTGAGCCTTCTCTACCCAAACCAGAATGGGCTTGGTATGTAACAAGCAGGCAGCTGCAGTCAGAGCTGCCAGTCCAGGGTTACTTATCACACAGACACTCGGTGCAGCCTTGAATGCTGGCTGGGAGTATCCAGACAGGGGATCTCCAGCAGCAGAACACTGAATCTCACCCAGGATTACAGATGACACAACTCCTGACTGCTCTGGATTGCGATGGAATGTAAATGTCTTCACACCTTCCCCCTGCAGGAGAATGGCTGTTTGACCAGCTGTTTGCCTTGCTGTCTCTGAGGAACTGGTCTGTGGGTGTTCCCCAGAATTGTAACTTTTTCAGTAATCTCATACTCTAAAATCTCATAACTTTACATACAGTGTTACTACACATTTTAACAGGAGGATAATATTCATTAGGTTATGTGTTTTCAAATGATACCTCACAAGCCATACTGTGTACAAAATTGATCACAATTTTCTAGAAGAGTGAACACAGGGGCATAGACTGACACAGAGTCTGTGTGTGTGTTCCCAGCAGATATGTGGGTATTTCAGTCCCTCATAAGCACAGTGTTCGGCATCTTCAAGGACCTGGGGAACTGGTCCTGGGAATTCACTGGTTTACCAAGTGTGACACTGTATGGAATTGTGAGACTCTTTGGTATTAATAATAAAATAATAATATAATCTGATAAAATTGCAATCAATCGTGCTAGATATGCCATGTAAGGTGTCAGTGAAAATGTTATGATTTGCCAATAATAATAATATAATAATTTTGTTTCTATGTTTGTATCACCTTTGTATTGTGAGTTATAGATATGTAGGGTATATCTGTATTTCCAGACTTGTGCAGTATTTCTGGGTGACACCCCCAGACATATTGGGATTAACACTGCCTAGCCTGTTTGATGGCCCATTGAGAGTCATCAGCTGTACAATGAGCCCATGGAAAGGACCAAGGGGATACACCTATTGAGTCAGCAAGACATGCCGGGGTATGCCTGTGTAATGAGAACTTCAAGGCTTTTCCATGCCACGTGCTGTGAAGCTTGTGTTTGGGACACAGGAAGTACAGGACACATGGCAAAAGGAATGTAAAGGGCAGCTGCATCATCTCCAATTTGTCTTCAATCCCCCTTCCTACCTCTGGAGCAACTTCTCTACAAACTGAACCCTGGAACAAAGGAGTGAATGACCCATCCAAGCTATGGATGTGTTCCAGACGGACTTTCAAGCCAGCAACTCACCAATACTGCTAAGAACCTGATATATCCATTTTGGAATGTATCTGACTGCGTTCCCATTTAACTTCTTTCTGTCTTTCTTTCCTTTAAACCTTTAGTTTAGATGCTAAAGGATTGTCTGGAAGGATGGAATTTTGGGTAATATCCAAACCTATACTGACCTGGTGATGTGGCTGTGACCCTTTGGGGTCAGAGGAACACTTTGTTTATGTGAGCAGAGTTTTTAAATAACCTCTCACTGTACTGGACCTTGCTGCTGATTAGGAGTCAGAGAACTGGGATGGAATAAAGGGGACCGTGTGATTTCTTTTTTCAGCTTCTCGATAACCTGTGTGGGGGATCAGAAGCACAGTTGGTGACTGGTCAGTGAGTTTAACTTCAGTGTTAACCATCAGTTTTGGGAGCATCTGCTCTCCCTTTTTCAGCCTGCCCTGATCTTGGCATTTTCAGTGAGAACTGCCCCTGGCCCACCAGGTCACACTAAGCACTGAAGTTAAATGAATTGAATGTTTTTTTATGACCAAGTCTTATGAAATCAACTGAACTCCTTTGTTTTCTTTCATCTGAGCAGGGTTTCTAGTTTTCCAACGTGATGTGATCTCCCAGCTGGAACAAGGGGAAGAGCCATGGGTCCCAGACCTCCAGGGTTCAGAGGAAAGAGAGATCCTGAGATCTCCCTGCACAGGTGAGGAAACATTAAACCACCTCAGAATCTGTAAGTGCCTGAAGGAAACATCTGGAATGCCCAACAAAGCCCTTGGGGAGGTCTCTCAGTTCATTATTATCCCTAGCAGGGGTTGTATCCTCAGGGTAAATATAGTTCATGGCTTCCTATAGATCCTAGCAGACACCAGGCAGTAGCTTCCTCCCTTCCCCCTGCGTATTTGGATGGGATGTGAAGGCTGAATTCATCCCCCTCCTCTCTCCTATTTGGGGGAAGAGTTTGGGGGAGTTCAGCTCCTGATTTTTATTTGACCTGTCTCCAGCACTTGTTTTGGTTTGCTCTTCCCCTTTCCATCCCTGTTTGAGGTTTCTGTCTCTGTCACAGCAGGTGATGCAATGGCATGTGAGAAAGGGGAGCAGAATTCTCAGCCTGAAAATGTTGAGCCAGTGGGTAAAAACAGAGCATTATCGCAAAGATGGAAAAGGAATGTGTCCAGGAGTCATGAGCAAGGAAAATCCTGTGAGATTCAGCACAGACCAGAAACAGAGCAAGGAAACCAGCCAGGGGAGAAAGTGGATAAATTTATTTCCTGTTGGGGAACTCAGAAGGTCCTCATGGAAACCACAACACAGCAGGATATCCTCAGGCGAAAGAGAAAAAATACATGCAGTGAGTGTGGAAAAACCTTCTCTCGCAGCTCAGCCCTTTCTGTACATCAGAGAATCCACACACAGGAGACACCCTACAAATGCAGTGAGTGTGGGAAAACCTTCAATCGCAGCTCCCACCTTGTTAGGCATCAAACAATCCACAGAGGAGAGAGGCCCTATGAATGCCATGAGTGTGGGAAATGCTTCACTAGCAGCTCAAACCTTTCTAAACATCAGAGAATCCACACAGGGGAGAGGCCCTTTGAATGCCGTGAGTGTGGGAAAAACTTCACTCACAGATCAGACCTTTCTAGACATCAGAGGATCCACACAGGGGAGAGACCCTATGAATGCAGTGAGTGTGGGAAAAACTTCACTCACGGATCAGCCCTTTCTGTTCATAGGAGAATCCACACAGGGGAGAGGCCCCATGAATGCCGTGAGTGTAGGAAAAACTTCACTCACAAATCAGCCCTTTCTGTTCATCAGAGAATCCACAGAAGGGAGAGGCCCTATGAATGCAGTGTGTGTAGGAAAAGCTTCACTCACAGATCAGACCTTTCTAGACATCAGAGGATCCACACAGGGGAGAGGCCCTATGAATGCAGTGAGTGTGGGAAAAACTTCACTCACAGATCAGCCCTTTCTGTTCATCGGAGAATCCACACAGGGGAGAGGCCCTTTGAATGCCGTGAGTGTAGGAAAAATTTCAGTCACAAATCAGCCCTTTCTGTTCATCAGAGAATCCACACAGGGGACAGGCCCTATGAATGCAGAGAGTGCGGGAAAACCTTCAATCACCGCTCAAACCTTATTACCCATCAGAGGATCCACACAGGGGAGAGGCCCTATAAATGCTGTGAGTGTGGAAAATGCTTCACTAAGAGTTCAGCCCTTTCTGAACATCAGAGAATCCACACAGGGGAGAGGCCCTATGAATGCCGTGAGTGTGGGAAAACCTTCAATCGCAGCTCAACCCATGTTAGCCATCAGAGAATCTGCAAGGGAGATCAACATTGTAAAAATCTCTAGGGCTATCAAGACTTTCTTTTCTTTAATACTTTTCCTGATTCCCATATAGTAACTTTTAAAACTTTTGAACTGTTTGCAGCACCATTATCCCTCAGCTTGTCCAGATGAGTGGCTCATTTTTGCCTTTTGCAGTTCACCCTCTTTTGAAATGGACCTATTTGTCCTTTCTATTGTCCCACAAGTAATTGGAGTGTGCCCTTCCTATGAGGAACCAGGGAGCATCACGTTTATACTATTCCTCCTATTGCAAAGTTATTGTTAGAGTCACCAGTGATACAGATTGTATCCTTGCCAGTTGTTCTCATGTTGCTCTGGGTTGTGCTGAAGAGCAGTTATGTTGGGAATTTTTCAAATTATATGTAAATGAAGAGGAGCAGGGGCAGGAAAAAAGTATAATTACAGCTTCTGTGACACTGGAAGGAGATGGGGTGACTCAGAGAGTCCCTCCTTCCCCATCACTGCAGAACTCTTACCTTTTGCCTGAGCCAGGCAGACTTTATCTTCAACACATTCTATCCATCCACTTCATAAGTGTCATGTGATGAAGCATTCTCCGTTGTCTGTGTTTGCAGATGATGTTTTGACTTCTTTAATCCTATATCAGAGTCGCTATGACTGGAGATGAAAGTGTCAAAGACCTGGGATAGGAATTCAAATGGATCCCAAATACAGTGTTATTGGAGTTTAAATTCCAGGTTCCATCTATTGTAAAGCCACTTCTGGCAAGAGGGCTGTTTTTCCCTCATTGGGATGCTAAGATACTAAAAAATTTGTAAATAACATAACTGACTATTGAGACAGGGATGAGGGAAGCAGGTTTGAATGGATCAGAGGACAGTGTGGTGGGAGAATCTCTTGTCCCGATTCTGAATAATCAGATGTAACCTGCTCTTGAATTTCACTTGACACTTTCTTTGTCATGTATTCTCTCTCTGTGATATGGGTTTCTATCTTTCCTAAAGGCTGTTTGGTCACCCAATTGGATAATAGTTCAGTTTGATAGGATATAGCTCAGATTTATTGAAGAATTTAAGACAATGACCCTTTGCTAAAGTCCTCATTTATGATTTCAGCTTTGCTTTTTCCCCATCCCTCCATGATGACATGGAGAAAGCTGAAGTGCAGTTCTATCAACGGGAGAGAACTCTCTAATTTACTGGACAGGCTAACAAAGAAATAATAGTGATTCAAAATCTCCACTCAGAAATGGTGAACAACAGCAGAACCCCAGCTAATTGAAGGAAGTGCATCTGATCACAGTGTATTTCAGTTGTTTAAGGCAATGTTGTCTCCGATGATCTGGGAAGAGAATTCCATGGTAAGTGGTTTTGAATTAGGCAAAATGCCCGTGTGTTTGGTTCCCAAAGCATTTGTAACCCAGGCCCTACAGAAGATCTCTCCTAGCTAATCCTATGATATGGGAAATGCAGCCCCTCATGACACAGATGTTGAGGAAATAGAAGTGGAGTTTTTGTCAAATTTATCCTTTGTAGGTGCTAAAGATGTGTATAAAATGAAACCAGTGTTGAAAATGTAATAGCTTCAGAAAAATAGCTATTTTTTAATAGAATCTCCAGCTCTGGTAACTAACAAAGATTCTGATCCACGCCTGTATCCAGTCCCTTCCCTGGACCTGTGCCACCGAATTAAAGAAAAGCTGGGCATGTTTCAGGAAGCCATTCCTCATTAACACTGCTGAGATTTTAAGTGATTTTGTAAAGGATTCTACTTCAGAGAACTGTAAATTTACCCTATCCAAGACCAAGGATTTGGAGAGAGCTGAGGTTGAAAGAGTCCACACCCAGTTCTTGGTTTCCACTCCAGTAAAGGAAGCTATGGTGACCCAAGGAAAATTGTTTGTACAACTCCACTTCCTAATTCAGTGTCACTGATTACACTTCCAAAGTATGCCAGGGTTAGATTGAGAACAGTCATCCTTCACTGTTTGGATGCAAAGAGAGAGTGCTTCATAGGACAGTCCTTCCCTGTGGATCCCAAACTGGCTACCTGGTTGGGTAACAAGGACTTCCAGGCCGTAGAAATGATGGTAACCAATGAGGCAACGAATTTGTCAGGCTCCAATTTCAGACTTCCGGATACACGCATGTTGAGTCCTGATTCTATGGTTTTGTGTCTAACGCTGTGGCTACACAATTAAGCTGATGTTGGCACAGCTGCACCAATGTAGCTGCACTGCTGTAGCACTGCTATAACAGATGCTCTAAGCCAATGGGAGAGATTTCTCCCATCGGCCTTGATTAGTCCAGCCCCCGCAAGCGGCGGTGGCTATGGTGGCAGGAGAAGCTCTCCCGCTCATGTAGCACTATCTACACAGGGGGTTTAGGGCTGTGTAACTACGTTGCTCAGCTGTGTGGATTTTTCACACCCCTAAGCAATATTGTTATCCCAATAAATGTCTTTAGTCTAGACCAGACAGTTTTCTCTTGTGTTTTATGCATTTACATTACTTCTCTACCACCTCCTACTTTGAAAGATTAAAAAGTGTGAAAAGAGAGGTATTTTTCTCCATGATGCAAACATTCCGACATAGAAGACCCCTTCTACCAACACATATGGCAGAAGATCCTGAGATATATGCACTCACAGAAGTGGTTGGGACTGACGTTGGGACAAACCACAACAAGAACCAGGGTTCAGTTGTTGGCAACGGGGATTAAAAGAAAATTAACATATATGACAAGAATTTGTGATCTTTGAATATGTTATTGTTACCAATTAAAATGAAATTATAGATGAAGTTATTGGTTATAGAGTAAGAGACTGTGTGATAATCTGAATTATTTTGGAAAACTGAAAGTTGTCTTGTTTTTGTGTTTTGTTAGTCGTACAGGAAATGATGGCTAATCTTGAAAAGTTAATTTGATTTAATTTACCCTGGTTCCTCAACTGTTCCTACAGTTCTACTACCCATCAATCCAAAGACTGAGAGAAAGGGAGAGTTCCAATCATTGTCCTTTTAGTATCTTATTGTTCCTCTCTCTGTTTTTTGTGCTGGCCTTTCTATTCTATCACTTTCTGCCTTTGTTTAGTGGTAACAGTTGGTTTCCATCATTCACGTATGTTTGTTTAAATCTCTATCCGTTGTGAAATAAATTTTTTGCTTGTTCGATAACTGTACTCAGGTGCTGTGTGAAATACAGTAGCAATGGTCCACAGTAAAACTAGTAACCTGGGATACTTGGGGAAGAGAGGATCTGGGATTTCACCGAGTATCTGGTGATCCGGGCTGGACCCCAGAGGGGGACACATTGAAGGAACTCAGGGTTAGAGTGGCTGCTGTAGCTCAGAGGAGGGTGCTTGAGTTCCAGCAGGCTGGTGAGTTTGGTCACTAACATCCAAATGGAAAACTCCCTCTTCCTAGTGGCAGGTGGCAACAAGGAGACTCACAGCCCTCAGCACCCTGAGAAGGGTCATAATGTGTCTCTATGTTGATTCATCTGTCAAATTCACACAGGGAAAGCTCCCGATAGCACAAAACTCTGCCCTATGAAATCATGGAACATGTGCTCTTCGCTTTGTGGGTACGTCTAGACTACCCGCCGTATCAGCGGGTAGCGATCGATTTCTCGGGGATCGATATATTGCATCTCATCTAGATGTGATATATCGATCCCTGAAAGTGCTCCCATCGACTCCCGAACTCCACCAGCGCGAACAGCGATAGCGGAGTCGACAGGGGGAGCCGCAGACGTCGATCCTGCGCCGTGAGGACAAGAGGTAAATGGATCTAAGATACTTTGACTTTAGCTACGCTATTCACATAGCTGAAGTTGTGTATCTTAGATCGATCCCCCCTCTAGTGTAGACCAGCCCTGTGAAAGCATGTAAAGAATCCACATGCTGGAGGACAGGGTTTGGGTCCAGAGTGACCTAGACAAATTGGAGGATTGGGCCCAAAGAAATCTGAGGAGGTTCAACAAGGAGAAGTGCAGAGTCCTGCACTTAGGACGGAAGAATCCTATGCACTGCCACAGCCTGGGGACTGAGTGAGTGAGGGGGGTTTGATAGCAGCCTTCAACTACCTGAAAGAGCAGCGTTGTGGGCTTTCTCCTGGCCACTTTTTCTGGGCTGGGCAGGCAACCTGGAGGTCTTTCTAGAAGAGCATTGGGAACTGAGTTAGAAAAACCAATGTGAAAACCAGAACCTCAGGTTTAGACTCAATTATTTATAATATTAAAACTTCAATTCTAGTGTCACAGTCAATACAATTGTTTCAGCCTGATAGTTTCCCAAAGGGAAAACTTAAATTCTCTCCAAAGGGAGTGGAGAGAAAACACTTTTCAGAGTCCAAGAGAGACAAGGCGGGTGAGGGTAAGAGCTTGCAGAGGACCAACCTCTGTTGGTGAAAGAGACAAGCTGTGGAGCTAACCCAGCACCCTTCTTCAGTTCTGTGTAGCCTGGAAGGTCGTCTCTTCCATAACCAGCAGTTAGAACATAAGAACAGCCACACTGAGTCAGACCAGTTCATCTAGCCCACTCTCCCGAAAGTGGCCAATGCCCGGTGCCCCAGAGGACCCCGGGACCAACATGGATACAACACCACCACAAACAAGGTTAAAAGTCAATGCACAGGGGAGAAGCATCTTGTGTTTCATTCCTTATCTCCTAGTCCCATCATGTGGCCATTTCCTTCTCTTCCTTTGTGTTAAAAGCTTTGGTGTTTTGCACAGAAACATTATTTGCCCAGGAGAGACCCAGGAGTGGGGGCTGCATTCCTGTACCAGACAGTCACTGGAAGGGGGCAGACAAAGGCCTTTAGGACGAGGCGTCCGTCACTGTCAAAAGATCATCTCCCTCCCGCAGGTCACTGGCAGCCTGAATTTGTTCCTTATTCTCCCAGAGTCTGGGGGCTGGAATCAGCACTACCCAGGCCCTCCGTATGTAGCAGGAACAAACACAGACCTGGACTTTAAAACAAGCTGTCCCCTTCCTTCTCAGGGAAGATTTTTCTGTGATTGAAGTTGAGCTTCAGTTCCCCTCTCCTAGGGGCAGGGCTGGTGTGGGGCCAGCTCCCAGTGAGATCTGTTTTCACCTTTTGCTCCCTTTCAGTCACTCTGGGATGGTAACTCTGCTCCCAGCTGTCAGGCAGCTTCCAGCCCATCCACCCTGCTCACTACCTCCATGGTCATGTGTCACCCCCTTTGCCAGCACAAAGAGCCTGCAGGAAAGCTACTCTTGCCAGATGCGTTGGTGGGATAGTGGTGTGCGTAGGTGCCTTCCAAGCAGTTGTTGTGGGGTTGATTCCCAGCCAATGCAATAATGGCTTTTCTCTTCTGTTGTTTCCTCATCAGGAAGTGGTTTAATTTCAGTCACATTGTGTTACAATCACATTATCTATAGAATGAGACAATAAATGGGTCAAAGTCCAGCAGGTCATACAGGATGGAGGCACACAAGGGGCTGGAATGTGTCATCTGAGAAAGACAGAACACTTGGAAACCTCCATCTCCTGTCCCCTGGCCTTGCGTGTTATGATTCCAGCTGCGTGAGCTGTTTGTAGGATGTTCCGGCACGATGGGGAAATGAAGTTTTGAGTCAGTTTTTGCTCCTGCAGATTCCTTTGCCGTTACAATTTTAATGAGAAAAACAAAAGGGAGGCAAAATAAAAATAACCCCCAAATTGCAATACAGGTGGGGAAAGGGAAGATCATGGTTAAGCCAAACACTTCAAAATAAAAATTAATACTAAAAAAGGGGAGGGGGAAGAGATCAGGTATGTGGAGATCCCCTTGATATTTCAACGCACATTGTTAGAATCAAAGTTCAGACTTGACACTGGAAAACCCACAACTACCTGTCTCTCTGAACACCTGTGATGAGCAAGATGGAGTTGGGACACCTGTTCTGCTTCAATCATTTATTGTCTCTCTGTTCTCTCCTTCTTCTCCCCCCAATTCCTCGTCTCCAATGTCTCTGCCTTTCTCCTCTTGCTCCCTCTCCCCTGCCCTTTCCAGGAACTCACACTCTACAGCATTTAGGACAAGCCAGAGCTCCCATGTTCTGTACATGATCCTGTGTCAGAGGACGTGTGACCCCGGTCAGAACCAGTCACCGGATCAATATGTCCCTTTATGGGCGACTTCTCTGCCTGCTCTGCAATTTACACACACCCCCACTGTAGGGGGTGGGGGTACAGCTCTGCCTGAGAGGCCCCACAGGAGAAACTTCAGCCCAAAGACAAATTTGTGTGAAATGTTGAGAAGTGAAGAGCCCCCTTCCCTTCCCCCCAAATCCCCAGAACTCTAGAGTCACCCCCATGGCACCAGCACAGGAAACCCAGTGAGATGGGGTTACAGAATACAAGGGGGAGGGAGCAGGGGAGAGAGGTGACAGGGAATCTCTCTCTTTCCTTCTCTCTTCACTTTCTGTTCTTCTCTTTCCTTCCAGGAACTGCAGTCACAGCAGGGAGGGGTTTGTCTCTTTATTAGGGATCCCTCTGTGTCACAGAGGCTGCACAAGTCATAGATTCTGTGACTTCTGCAGTGGCCACTGCGGCTGACTCCGTGGCTGCCCCAGCAGCTGGCCTGGGGACAGCTTGAGCAGTGGTTCCAAGGGTGGCAGGCGCAGCCACAGCTCAGTGGCTCCTGGCACCTGTCCCGAGGTGGCCAGAGCAGGGCTGGCTTCTGGGGCTCCCCTCACCTGGCAGCATCTGGAGTGGCCGTGGGTCCCCGGGGCTTCTCCCCCAGTACATGGTGCCACGGGCCCCCTGGACTCCCTGCGCCCACAGCTGGTGCCATGGAACCCCTGGGCCTCCCTCCCCACGATTCAATGAGGGGTATTTATGGTATAAGTCATGGCCGGGTCATGGGCAATGAGCTTTTGGTTTTTGCCCGTGATCTGCCCATGACATTTACTAAAAATACCTGGGATTAAATCTTCGCCTTCCTCATTATCGATCAAATAAATCGAAACGCCTCCACCTGCAAGTGGATTTAGCCCAGGACCCTCAGAGTCAGCAGCTGTTACGCCCCCACGGAGCTCTCTGGTCAGGTGTCCTAGCGCTGGAAGCCTCCTGTTTATATCCTAAAATAGTGTTTTTGCACCAGGGGGGGCTGAAATTTTGGACCGGACATTGTAGCTCCACTGTTATTTTACTGAATTGCTTCAAAACAGCAAGTCAAGAAAGTCTCCTAAGTGCCAGGCTCTCTGCCCTGGAAACAGCTGCCCTTGCTCTGCAGGAGTCTGTGCGTTCCACACAGCAACGTACACACCTGCTCCGCACTGAAGGGGGGTCAGACAGTGACAGGGTTGGTAACACAAATACTTCAGACTATTAACTCCAGGTCCCTTCCTTTCTTTAACCCAGGATGTGCCAGTCAACTGGTAACCATGGCGTTATCTTCACCTTAAAATACCTCTCAGGACATTTTCAGTGAGCCCTGCACCCCCTGCCCTGCCTGCAGCCAGCCCCTGTCTGCAGCCAGCCCCGCACCCCCTGCCCTGCCTGCAGCCAGCCCCGCACCCCCTGCCCACAGCCAGCCCCTGCCACACCCCCTGCCCTGTCTCCAGCTATCTCCTGCCGCACCCCCTGTTGCCCCGCCCAAAGCCAGCCAGCCCCCACACACCCCCAGCCGTGGACACCCTGCCCTGTCTCCAGCCAACTCCTGCCACACACCCCTGCCTGAAGCCAGCCAGCCTGCCCCACACACCCCTGTCTCCAGCCAGCCCCGCACCCCTTGCCCTGCCTGCAGCCAGACCCTACCTCCAGTCAGCCCCTGCCCTGCCTCCAGCCAGCCCCATGCCCGCTGGTGCCCTGCAGTTCCCAGGGCAGTAACCCTGCACACCTGCTTCAATGAGGGGGGCAGGGAGCAGCTGGGACCCACACATGTGCACATCCGAGGGTGACCAGACAGCAAGTGTGAAAAATCGGGACAGGGAGTGGGGGGTAATAGGATCCTAGATAAGAAAAAGACCCCAAAATTGAGACTGTCCCTATAAAAGTGGGACATCTGGTCACCCTAGCACACCCCCAGGACTCCTGGGTTCCATTGCTGGGTTTCCTATTGGTTCCACTGCTGGTTGTTTTCCTTTTCCTGGGGGACTCTGGGCAAGTTGCTCCCCCCTCTAGGGCTCCGTCCCCAGCAGGTAAATGGGGATTTCGTACCTTCCCACTATTGGAAAGTGCTGGGAGAATCCCCCAGCCAAAGCTGCTCTGACAGAGCTAAGCAGCATCTGACCATTCCAGGTCGGAGCGCACGGCCCAGGAGGAGGAGTGTCTGGCTCTGGGGTTTCACTTCAGCCCAGTCTAGAGAGAGGGGCCCAGCCATGGGGTTTGGCTCAAGAAGACCAAGTCTCCAATTTGTTAAGGGCGTTTTGAATTCCAATCCTGAGCTCCAAACTGCTTGGTGTCAGTTGCACATTTTAGAACGATACTCTCCACTCCATTTTCCAAATCATCATTCATACTGTTTACCCACCTCCACTAGGCCCGGAACCCTGCCAAAGAAGGAAAGAGGCTGGGTTTGGGATGATTTGTTCTTGACAAATCCATGATCCTTCGTGCTAAGAACCAAATTATCCTGTAGGTGCTGCTGACAAACTGAGTGTTTAAGAATGTATTGCAGTATCTCTCCAGCTATGGAAGTGAGGCTAGCTAGTCTGTAAGGCCCAGCGGTCTCTTTGTTCCCCTTTCAAAGATAGGTCCTGTCTTGTTCATGGATGGGAAGATGTTCTTTTTCAGGGATCTCAGACGAGAACTGGGGCACAACTCCTGGTTTGTTAAGGCCACAAAAATGGAGGCAGGAACCTCTTCTCTCCTGCTGGCAAAGAACCCCAGGTACCGAAAAGACAGGGACTCACACCCCTGAACAGGATTTAGAAAAGGCAATGGTTTAAAAGTTTGGCCCCGACCATTTCTTGTTTCCACAGACTAGACATTTTAGCAAACTTTAGAATTCCTTGGTGCTAAAACACCATGAAACTCCCCTTTCTCCTTCACAGAGGGCTTTATCGCCCCTTATCTCACTCAGGCTCACGACTGCCCAGAGCTCGAGAACTGTCCCTGTTCCCATTGGACAGATGGGGAGGAGCCTGAGGTATAGAGAAGGGAAGTGACCTGTCACCAGATGGATCAGACTGAACAGGTTTCAAACCTCCAGGAGGCTCTTACCTTCTAATCAGGGACGGCTGTTTTCTAGTAAAATCACTACAAGGGAAGGAGAAAACTCGAAAGAGGTTCCCCCTGGTGCTCACGTCCGTGAACCCGAATACTCTCTCAGACCTCAAAGAGAGACCTGGAGAAGGAGACTTGCTGAAGCAAAGCCACAGGGGTCTCTGAGGTTTCCCTGGCCCCTCGCCCCTGTCCTGCCTGGCTGATGTCAGCATCTCTCTGTGAGGTCACCACCTCCCCACCACCTTGGACCAATAGTCTGAGGTCCTGCAAAAGGCCTTTGTGATGTCACTGCCACACCCCTCCCTTGCTGTGCTAATGTCCTGCCCCTGGCCAGGCACTTTGGAGGGTTGAGCTATTCCCTGTGGATCACCCCACTCAAGGAGCGTTCGTTCTAGGCAGCAAGCCAGCTAGACAGGGAAACATCAGACGCTGCTCCCAATGCTACACTCAGTTTTTCAGAAATTAGTCGACTTTATGGCCAGAAGAGACCATTAGAGCATCTAATCTGACCCCCTACATATCACAGGCCTCCTGTATGACACAAGAGCTACTTTTGGGGGAAAACACATTCCAGAAAGGCATCTTGTCTTCATGAAATGACATCAGGAGATGGAGAATCCACCACTTTCCTTGGTAGCTTGTTCCTGTGGTGAATCATCCTGACTGTTGAATATTTGTGCCTTAGTTGTAATATGAATTTGTCTCTTTTCATCTTCCAGCCATTGGGTCTTGTTAGGCCTTTCTCTGCTCGATTCAAGAGCCCTTTAATACCCAATCTTTGCTCTCCATTAAGGCACTTCAACACTTTAATGAAGTCACCTTTCCACCTTCTTTGGATAATCTAAACAGGTTGAGCTCTTTCAATAGCTCACTAGAAGGTTTTTTTCTCCAGCCCTCAGAACATTTGGTGGCTCTTTGCTGCCTCAGCTCCAATTTCACATCTTTTTCAAAGGAGGACACCAAAACTGGAGGCTATTCCAGTATCAGTCTCACTGATGCCGTGTCACCTCCTGTGACATTATTGACATAATCTGTAACCGTATAGATCACCGTTGCGACCGCTGTTCTATTTGTAGCCAATATTGTAGAAAGGTTGTCGCGTAAGGGGTCTTTGGAGAGGTTCTGATTGGCTGATTATAATTATGCTATTTCTAGATGTGTATCATTTTTATAGTTGACATTATGAATTCCTGCTCATTTCCCCACTGGCTGGAGCATGGCTAGAGTGTGTCTGTGGTTAATGATGTTGCTGTCGATTGTTCGTTTCCTGCTTTGGCAATTCAGACAGTCCCTTTTCCCAACATATCTCCAGCACATCATTAGTTCCAATAACAGGGGCAGCTTTTCTCTGGGGCACTGAGATTTTGGGGGGAGTTGGTGGCTCCTTTCTTTCCTCACCCTGGAGTAATCTCAGCTTTTTATTCCATGGTTCATGTTTTATGGAATAACAACATCAGCATGAAGAAAGAGGAGAGGGAATATCTCACTGCCAGGGCTGAAGGTGGCCACGTCCCCTCTGTTTGACCGTTGCCATTGCAGGAGAGAAGGTGTCAATACAATCGAATGCCCTGGCTCAGACTAGTGACACAGGGAGGTTTTGCTGTTCGTGGATCCATGCAAAGGACATTGTGTCTCTGTGTGAAAATAGGGAGTGAAATGAAATGGCCACAGGGTGGCGCAATGCCCTAAGCTAAGGCAGGAGGGTGAAGGAATCGGGCTGAGGAATGACTGAAGTGGACTCACCTGGGATTGAAATGACATTTGTTTCTGACAGGCAGTGAGAAATTGACATTAATTCAGATGCGGGGTTGAGGCTTCTTTAGCTGCTTGTAGAACTTGAACTTGATTTCCCAGAAGGGAGAAAGGGAAAGTCTGGGGCTGCCTGGAGTCCCTGGCTGGGTCTCCTGGGCAGTGGAAAACATCCCTTGTTTGGCCCTGCCAAGGGGATCGTGGAGGCTGAGACGCCCCTCGGCTTGGATCAAAGGGGGAGTTGGATGGAATTTATCACACAACCCTCCCTGCTCCCCAGAGCCCCACGGGGAGAAGCTAGAGAAGGGGGAGTCATTCCTCCCCTGCGCTCCCAGAAGAGCTGCTAGCAGGGCCGCCCAGAGGCGGGGGCAAGTGGGCAATTTGCCCCAGGCCCTGGGTCTTGCAGGGGCCCCCACAAGCAGGAGCGTCGCTGGGGGGAGCAGGGGGGGCTGCCGCTCCCCCACTGAGCACATTCCCCCAAAGTGGCGCCTTAGCAGGAATTTGGAATAAGGTGGAAAGAGCTGGATTTCTCCCCTGCCTCCATCCCCCCCATGCAGAGAGCGGCACTGCTGATTGGCCGCCAGGGCCTGATTGAGCTGCTCCCATTGGGCCTCCAGCAGCCAGACCCCCCCCCTTGCACACACACACACACACACACCCGCTGCCTCAGCATGCTGCGGGGGAGGGGCTGTGTGCTGGCACGTGTTTCACTTTGGCTCCAGAGGCAGCCAGCGGCTGGAGCTGCCGAGTGGTAAGAGGAGTCCTGGGGGGCAGTCAGGGAGCAGGGGGAGGGTTGGAGGGTTCGGGGGGGGGACTTTCTGGGGGCTGGGACAGTCAGAGAGCAGTGGGGGGGGGGGTTAGATGGGAGGACGTCTGGGCCTCTGTCCAACAGCAAAACACAAGCCTAGAAAAGCAGCCGTCAGCGGGAAGTGCTATCAGCTGGCCCGGGCAGCCTGCCCGGCCCCCGGCCCGCTTGCCTGAGCTGGATTGTTAATGCATTTTAGTTGGAAGATGCAGCCTGAGTGATGTAAAGGCCCCAAATGCGGCTGAAAGAGCTGGGACAGTTGCAAGCTTTCGCTGCTGGGCTTTTCATCGGGGTCACACAATGCAAACCTGCTCGAGGCTCCGCACAAGAGAGGTTTCTTGAGGCCGTCCATGCAGCTCACAGCTTAAGCTCTTCTAAGCTTGCAGCCGTGGCACAAATGGATTTGGGAGCAGTTAACAATTCTGTGTGGTTAAGAGATTTTCATTTCCTGGGCCCTGCTACCCAATGCCACAGGGCCCCACAGGGGAGACTGAGTGAGTAGCCTGGCTTGTCCTCTGCAATCCCTTCCCTGCTTCTTTCCCTTGTGTTTGCAAGGGGCTCATTAACATGCTGCATCCGAACGCGCCTTCCCTCCAGAGACACAGGCTCCGGGCTTCTCCTCCTGCCTCACTTTCTCCTTCTCTCCCTCTCTGTGGTTTTTCTCCATGCCCCGTCCCTGGTCTGTGCTCCCTCTCCACCCCATGCACTGTATCAAGCACGTCTCTGCCTCTCTTGTTTATGGGCCCTGTGCTGGGATGGCAGAGGCAGGGCTATTGTTGGGTTCTCTGCTGGGTCTGTTGGGATCAGATTCTAAAATCAAACGCTCCCTTTGCTAGCAGGATCCCTCCACCTGCTCGCCAGGGCTTCTGGCTACACACTAGAGCCAGGTGCTAGGGCAGAAGCAGCTGCCCATGTACCCTCAATGGCAGGAGTGGTGCGTGGTCCCTGCCCCGCCCCCCCCACTTTGGATTACGGGGTGTGTCTTGGTGTATATTGGGGGTCCTGTCAGGGGGCGGGGAGTGGTTGGATAGGTGTGGGAGTCCTGGCAGTCTGTCTAGGGGCAGGGGTGTGGATAAGGGTCGGGGCAGTCAGGGGACAGGTGGGGTTCTAGGGGGCAGTTAGGGGCCGGAGTCCCAGGAGGGGGCAGTCAGGGGACAAGGAGTGGGGGGGTGTTGGGGGTTCTGAAGGGGGCAGAAAGTGGGAGGGAGCGGATGTAATTAGTAATTTGATATGTTGGGTGGTGCCTTTTTTTATGTGTTCGCTTCCCCTCATGTGAGACCCTGGCTACGCCGCTGCCCACGGGAATCCAGTATTCTACAGGTTTGCAACTTTTTTGTCTGGAAGGGGCCCCCGAAATTGCTTTGCCCCAGGCCCCCTGAATCCTGTGGGCAGCCCTGGAATAATGTCGAGTTTTTGCTCAGAGGGGAGGAGGGCAGAGGGGAGGGATCCTGGAAGCAGGGGAGTTGGACAGTGTGGGGAGGGGAGCCCAGCAGTGGGGGTGGGGGGCAGAGGTCTGGGGGAGGTCAGGGAAGGATCCCAGCGTTGTGGGAAGTGGGCAGCATGGAGAGCCCAGGCCTGGCACGGGCACTGGGCAGAGTGACTCTGTCCTTCTACACTCCCCCCCCCCGGCATGCTAGGCAGGACGGGGAGAATTACGTGTTTGTTGGTAAATGTCAATGTCTGTGTAAACACACGACCCAATGGCAAAATATTTCCATTGATAATCATCAAACCTGACAGATGGGCAGAGTGAGAAACATGCTGCTTGAGAACGTGTCCTGTTCTAATCCGATACGGGTCCCTTCCGCCTTGGGCACCACCAGGCGGGTGTTTCATTTCCCTCCCTATTTTCACACAGAGACACAACTTCCTTTGCATGGATCCATGAACAGCAAAACCTCCCTGTGTCTCTTGTCTGAGTCAGGGCATTCGATTCCATGGACACCTTCTCTCCTGCAATGGCAATGGTTGGACAGAGTGTGTGGCCAGTCTCTCTGCTGCTCGTGCTGGGGAGCCCGGCCGGCCTTAGGGGTGGGGACCCCGGCAGCCGCCCAGAGCTCCAGGGGGTCAAAGGGCACCGTGTGGCCGTGCAAAGGTGTTCACTGCTCTCCCCTGCCCCAATGCTCCTCCGTGGCCCCACAGAGGCTGGGGGGAGCGAGGAGCAGCACTATGTGCTCCCTGCGTCCTGGCCACTTTCCCCACCTGGGCTGGGCTGTGAGGGGAGCATCAGAAGCTGCTGCTCTCTGCCCTCCCCTGATGCAGCCCGGCTGAGGAACGTGACCTGGATGCAGGGAGCTCGGATGATGTCCCTTCTCGCCCCCCAGCCCCTAGAGGTGCCCGGAGGAGCAGTGTTTCAGGGAGGAGCAGGGGGCAGCAATGCCAGCTGCTCAATGTACACGGGTCAGTGTCCCCATGTGGTGCAGGAGGGGGCACGGGGGCTAGGGGTGAAGGGGGTGCAGGAGAGGGGCAGTGGCTGGGGGCACAGGAGGGGGCACGGGGGCTAGGGGTGAAGGGGGTGCAGGAGAGGGGCAGTGGCTGGGGGCACAGGAGGGGGTGCAGGGGTTGGGGTGAAGGGGTGCAGGAGAGGGGCAGTGGCTGGGGGCACAGGAGGGGGTGCAGGGGTTGGGGTGAAGGGGGTGCAGGAGAGGGGCAGTGGCTGGGGGCACAGGAGGGGGCACGGGGGCTAGGGGTGAAGGGGGTGCAGGAGAGGGGCAGTGGCTGGGGGCACAGGAGGGGGTGCAGGGGTTAGGGGTGAAGGGGGGCAGGAGAGGGGCAGTGGCTGGGGGCACAGGAGAGGGCGCAGGGGTTAGGGGTGAAGGGGGTGCAGGAGAGGGGCAGTGGCTGGGGGCACAGGAGGGGGTGCAGGGGTTGGGGTGAAGGGGGTGCAGGAGAGGGGCAATGGCTGGTGGCACAGGCTGGGGCGCAGGGGTTAGGGGTGAAGGGGGGCCGTAAGGGGCAGTGGCTGGGGGCACAGGAGGGAGTGCAGGGGTTGGGGTGAAGGGGGTGCAGGAGAGGGGCAGTGGCTGGGGGCACAGGAGGGGGTGCAGGGGTTAGGGGTGAAGGGGGTGCAGGAGAGGGGCAGTGGCTGGTGGCACAGGAGGGGGTGCAGGGGTTAGGGTGAAGGGGGTGCAGGAGAGGAGCAGTGGCTGGGGGCACAGGAGGGGGTGGAGGGGTTAGTGGTGATGGGGTGCAGGAGAGGGGCAGTGGCTGGTGGCACAGGAGGGGGTGCAGGGGTTAGGGGTGAAGGGGGTGCAGGAGAGGGGCAGTGGCTGGTGGCACAGGAGGGGGCGCAGGGGTTAGTGGTGATGGGGTGCAGGAGAGGGGCAGTGGCTGGGGGCACAGGAGGGGGTGCAGGGGTTAGGGGTGAAGGGGGTGCAGGAGAGGGGCAGTGGTTGGTGGCACAGGAGGGGGCGCAGGGGTTAGGGGTGAAGTGGATGCAGAAGAGGGGCAGTGGCTGGTGGCACAGGAGGGGGAACAGGGGTTAGGGGTGAAGGGGGTGCAGGAGAGGAGCAGTGGCTGGGGGCACAGGAGGGGCACAGGGATTAGGGGTGAAGGGGCACAGGAGAGGGGCAGTGACTGAGGGCACAGGAGGGGGTGCAGGGGTTAGGGGTGAAGGGGGTGCAGGAGAGGGGCAGTGGCTGGTGGCACAGGAGGGGGTGCAGGGGTTAGGGGTGAAGGGGCACAGGAGAGGGGCAGTGGCTGGGGGCACAGGAGGGGGTGCAGGAGTTAAGGGCAGAGGGGACACAGCGCAGGGGTTAGGGCACAGGAGGGGGCAGAGTTAGGGGTGGGGGAGGTGCAAGTGTCAGGAGTGCAGGAGCTGGGGGTAAAGGGGGAGGGGGATCGTCCAGGGGCGATGGGGAAGGGCCAAAGTACAAGTTTTGCCCAGGGCACCATTTCCCCTCACGCGGGTCCTTGGGAACATTTCTTGCTGGGAGGGGGAGGGGAGAGACGAGGCGTTTTCTCTCTGTTTCTTTCCTCTCCGTTTTCTGCTCCTTCCTTCAATTCCAGAAACCTCCCTTGTGTGTCAGACGGTGCAGTGACGCCCTCCCCACCCCAGGCCTCTGGAGCCTCTGGAGCAGGAAGATCCCAGGAGCTGAGGATGGATCCAGGGGTGAGTAGCTGGCAGGAAGGAGCCCTAGCAGCTCTTCTGGGAGCGCAGGGGAGGAATTGGGGCTCTGGGGAGCAGGGAGGGGTGTGTGATAAATTCCTGTAACCCTTCTGCCCCTCTGAGTTGGCAGAAACAAGGGCCGGGTTCAGTATCCAGGGGTTCTGTTTCAATAACACAATGCAAAACTGGCTCGAGCTCCCACCCAGTGACCTGGGACAATTACCTACCACCCCCCCGGGCGCCTCTAGGAGGCAAAACTTCCCCTCTCGCAAGCAGGGAGTCTGAGCCGCTCCACTCCACCAGCCATTCCACGAACCGCTCCAGTGGTCCCTGCAAACTGCTCTGCTGGGGCAGCAAAGAGCCACCAAATGTTCTGAGGGCTGGAGAAAAATGCCTTCTAGGGAGCTATTGAAAGAGCTCAACCTGTTTAGCTGATCAAAAGAAGATTGAAAGGTGACTTCACTGAAATGTTGAAGTGCCTTAATGGAGAGAAAAGATTGGGTATTAAAGGGCTCTTGAATCGAGCAGCGAAAGGAATAACAAGACCCAATGGCTGGAATGTGAAAAGAGACAAATTCGTATTACAACTAAGGCACATATATTCACCAGCGAGGATGATTCACCACAGGAACAAGCTACCAAGGAAAGTGGCGGATTCTCCATCTCCTGATGTCATTTCATGAAGACTAGATGCCTTTCTGGAATATGTTTGCCCCAAAAGTAGCTCTTGTGTCCTACAGGAGGCCTGAGATATGCAGGGGGTCAGATTAGATGCTCTAATGGTCTCTTCTGGCCATAAAGTCGACTCATTTCTGAAAAACTGAGTGTAGCATTGGGAGCAGCGTCTGATGTTTCCCTGTCTAGCCGGCTTGCTGCCTAGAACGAACGCTCCTGGAGTGGGGTGATCCACAGGGAGCAGCTCAAACCTGCAAAGTGCCTGGCCAGGGGCAGGACATTGGCACAGCAAGGGAGGGGTGTGGCAGTGACATCACAAAGGCCTTTGGCAGGACCTCAGCCTATTGGTCCAAGGTGGTGGGGAGGTGGTGACCTCACAGAGAGATGCTGACATCAGCAGAATCCTGTGCCTGCCTCTTGGCTTCCCAGGGGTGGCTACTTGCAGCCCAGGAGAAGAAGGATGGTTCTGGTGAAAGGAAGACAAGCAAAGCACTGGGAGGAAATTTGGGTGTGGGCTCTGCGCTGGGGATGGGGGTGGGGTGCAGGAGGGGTGATGCAGCTCCCAAAGTGACCAGTACACACAACCCTCTGGCAGCAGCTCCTAGATGAGTGGGGCCAGGGGATCTCCGTGTGCTGCTGTCTGCAGGTGCTGCCCCCAGAGCTCCCATTGGCTACAGTTCCTGGCCAATGGGAGCTGCAGAGTTGGTGCTCGGGGCAGGGGCAGCACGTGGAGACACTCCCCCCACCCCAGGGGATGCTGGGACATGCCAGCCACTTCTGGGAGCGGTACGGAGGGACGGAGGCAGAGTGGGCAGGGAGCCACCTTAGTGCTGCTGGCACATCTCTGCACACCCGTTGGGGAGGGGAGCAGAGGGCCTCCATGTGCTGCCTGGGGTAGGGGCAGAGCACGGAGCTGCCTCCCCTCCCGGGTCTATTCCAGGAGTGGGTGGGTGGGGTCTTTTGGCCTGCAAGGTGCAGCAGGTCGGACTAGATGATCACACTGGTCCCTTCTGACCTTAAAGGCTCTGAGTCTAAAAGGGAGAGGGAAGTAAAGGAAATTAAAAAAAAAATGAACCAAGCATTGTAATACCAGGATGACTCCAACTGCTCATTATATAGTCCCACCCCTTTCTTCCTCCACTGGGTGTTTAATGACCTGTTGGGATTCGGGACACTGATTCTCTCATTCCATTGATAAACTGATACAACATGACTGAAATTAAACCAATTCCCAGTGGAGGAATCATCACATCGGCTGGGAATCAAACGCAGGTCAACTGCTCAGAAGGCAGCTATGCTCACCACTATACCACCTATGCATCTGGGGAAAGTCTCTGATTTTTCACACTTAGTGTCTGGTCACCTTACTTCTCAGCATGAGGCGAATGTCTCTGTGGTCTCTGCCATTCATCGTGGGGAGTTTCCCCACTGATAACAGTTCTTGCTGGGTTAGGGATGGGAGAGAGAAGAGGCGTTTATTCTGTTTCATTCCTCTCCATTTTCTGTTCCTCCCCTTCCCTTCCAGGGTCCTCCCTTCCATTTCAGACTGTGCAGTGACACCCTCCCCGCACCCAGGACTCTCGAGCCTCTGGAGCAGCACGATCCCATGAGATCCTCAGTGACCAAGGGTCTTTTCCAACTTCCAGGAGACCCCAGCTTGAGTCTAAAGGAAGCTCTGTTCCTTCCTGGGGATCCTCTCTCCCTTCATGGAGATCAAGATCATGAAGCCTCTGCCTTGCCTCCTGGGTCTGAATTAATGTCCCATTTCCCACTATCTGCTCGAAAGAAACAAATGTTTCTAACCCAGGTGAGCGGCGTTAATTCAGCTGGAATCCTTCACTCACATTCCTTAGGCGATACAGACTCTCTGTGACACAGACTGACTGGGGTTCATCTCTGCATGTCCCCAATGGGGAAGGAAAGACACTGAGGGGGAAAGAAGATGGACAGAAGGAGTCAAATGGGGCTAGATCAGAATAGGACATTTTCTGCCTGTTAAAATGTACTAGACTCTAATTGCTTAAAACAAAACAAAAACCCACCAGCTTCTGTTTGAACCATCAGCTTTTCACAGAGCAGCCAAAGTGGTGAAACACAGACACACATAACCACCTACAGCCCAAGTTTGTCTAAGAAGCACCTATAGTGGCTCATGCAGGAGGAAATACAGCTGTGGGTGTGTGTTCAAGCCTCATCCAGAGCGTTGGTTTTCATTAGCCACGGAGCTTCCCCCACTCGCTTTGCCCAATTCACATGGAAAGTGCCATAGGAGGGTGATGAGAGTAAATTCTAAACTCTGAAATGCGGCGGTTGGCCCAGAGATTGGGATAAGGGGTTTGAAGAGAAAAAGCTCTAAGAGTATAAAACCAGACAGTCTCCAGGGGCAGGTTCGGTACAACGCCTCAACAGGGAGCCAGTTGGGGGGTTTCACTCCCTCTGTTAAATGTCCTGAGAGGTATTTGAAGATGAAGATAACGCCATGGCTAACAGGTGACTGGCACGTCCTGGGTTAAAGAAAGGGACCTGGGTTACTAGTCGGAAGATTTGCGTTACCGTCACTGTCTGACCCCCCCTTCAGTGCGGAGCAGGTTTGTATGTGGCTGTGTGGAACGCACAGACTCCTGCAGAGCAGGGGCAGCTGTTTCCATGGCAGAGAGCCTGGCACTTAGGAGACTTTCTTGAGTTGCTGTTTTGAAGCAATTCAATAAAATAACGGTGGAGCTACACTGTCCAGTCCAAAATTTCAGCCCCCCCTGGTGCAAAAACGCTATTTTAGGATCTAAACAGGAGGCTTTCAGTGCTAGGACACCTGACCCGAGAGCTCAGAAGGGGGTGTAAGAGCTGCTGACTCTGAGGGTCCCAGGCTAAATCCACTTAACGGGGGAAGTGTTTTGATTTATTTGATTGATAATGAGCACCAGCTACCAGGGGAGAAGCCCTGGGAGTCGCTGCCACTCCAGCTGCGGCCCCCTCCCCCCCCGAATTTTGCCTAGGGCGCCCGAAACCCTGGCGCCGCTCCTGGCTGTTCTTATGTTCTAACTGCTGTTATGAAAGAGACGATCTTTCAGGCTACACAGAACTGAAGAAGGGTGCTGGGTTATCTCCACAGCTTGTCTCTTTCACCAACAGAGGTTGGTCCTCTACAAGCTCTGTCTCTCTTGAATAGCATAGCTGAAGTCGAAGTATCTTAGATCGATTTACCTCTCGTCCTCACAGCGCAGGATCGACGTCTGCGGCTCCCCCTGTCAACTCCGCTACCGCCGTTCGCACTGGTGGAGTTCTGGAGTCGACAGGAGCACTTTCGGGGATCGATATATCACGTTTAGATGAGATGCGATATAACGATCCACGAGAAATCAATCGCTACCTGCTGATACAGCGGATAGTCTAGATGTACCCACAAAGCGAAGAACACATGTTCCATGATTTCATAGGGCAGAGTTTTATGCAATAGGGAACTTTCCCTGTGTGAATTTGACAGGTGGATCAACATAGAGACACATTGTGACCCTTCTCAGGGAGCTGAGGGCTGTGAGTCTCTTGTTGCCACCTATAATAATAATAATAGAGATATACCAATCTCCTAGAATAGGAAGGGACCTTGAAAGGTCACTGAGTCCAGCCCCCTGCCTTCACTAGCAGGACCAATTGTTGCCCTAGATCCCTATGTAGCCCCCTCAAGGATTGAACTCACAACCCTGGGTTTAACAGGCCAATGCTCAAACCACTGAGCTATCCCTCCCCCTGACCTACCACTAGGAAGAGGGAGTTTTCCATTTGGATGTTAGTGACCAAACTCACCAGCCTGCTGGAACTCAAGCACCCTCTGAGCTACAGCAGCCACCCTAACCTCTGCGTTCCTTCAATGTCTCCCCCTCTGGGGTCCAGCCCGGATCATCAGATACTCGGTGAAATCCTAGATCCTCTCTTCCCCAAGTATCTCAGGTTACTAGTGTTACTGTGGACCATTGCTACTGTATCTCACACAGCACCTGAGTACAGTTATCGAACAAGCAAAATGTATTTAACAACAGATAGAGATTTAAACAAACATGAGTGATGGAAACCAACTGTTACCACTAAACAAAGGCAGAAAGTGATAGAATAGAAAGGCCAGCACAAAAAACAGAGAGAGGAACAATAAGATACTAAAAGGACAATGGTTGGAACTCTCCATTTCTCTCAGTCTTTGGATTGATGGGTAGTAGAGCTGTAGCAACAGTTGAGGAACCAGGGTAAATTAAATCAAATTAACTTTTCAAGATTAGCCATCATTTCCTGTACGACTAACAAAACACAAAAACAAGACAACGTTCAGTTTTCCAAAATAATTCAGATTATCACACAGTCTCTTACTCTTTAACCAATAACTTCACCTATAATTTCATTTTAATTGGTAACAATAACATATTCAAAGATCACAAATTCTTGTCATATATGTTAGCTTTATTTTAATCCCCATTGCCAACAACTGAACCCTTGTTCTTATTGTGGTTTGTCCCAACGTAGGTCCCAACCACTTCTGTGAGTTCATATATCTCAAGATCTTCTGACATATGTGTTGGCAGAAGGGGTCTTCTATGTCGGAATGTTTGCATCGTGGAGAAAAATACCTCTCTTTTCACACTTTTTAATCTTTCAAAGTAGGAGGAGGTAGAGAAGTAATGTAAATGCATAAAACAAGAGAAACCTCTCTGGTCTACACTAAAGACATTTATCGGGATAACTATATTGCTTAGGGGTGTGAAAAATCCACATAGCTGAGCAACGTAGTTACACAGCCCTAACCCCCTGTGTAGTACTACATGAGCAGGAGAGCTTCTCCTGCCAACATAGCCACCGCCACTTGCGGGGGCTGGACTAATCAAGTCTGATGGGAAAAATCTCTCCCACTGGCTTGGAGCATCTGTTATAGCAGTGCTACAGCAGCACAGCTACATTGGTGCAGCTGTGCCAACATCAGCTTAATTGTGTAGCCACAGCGTCAGACACAAAACCATAGAATCAGAACTCAACATGCGTGTATCCGGAAGTCTGAAACTGGAGGCTGACAAATTCATTGCCTCATTGGTTACCATCATTTCTACAGCCTGAAAGTCCTTGTTACCCAACCAGGCAGCCAGTTTGGGATCCACAGGGAAGGACTGTCCTATGAAGCACTCTCTCTTTGCATCCAAACAGTGAAGGACGACTGTTCTCAATCTAACCCTGGCATACTTTGGAAGTGTAATCAGTGACACTGAACTAGGAAGTGGAGTTGTACAAACAATTTTCCTTGGGTCACCATAGCTTCCTTTACTGGGGTGGAAACCAAGAACTGGGTGTGGACTCTTTCAACTTCAGCTCTTTCTAAATCCTTGGTCTTGGATAGGGTAAATTTACAGTTCTCTGAAGTAGAATCCTTTACAAAACCACTTAAAATCTCAGCAGTGTTAATGAGAAATGGCTTCCTGAAACATGCCCAGCTTTTCTTTAATTCGGTGGCACAGGTTCCAGGGAAGGGACTGGATACAGGCCTGGATCAGAATCTTCGTTAGTTACCAGAGCTGGAGATTCTATTAAAAAATTGCTATTTTTCTGAAGCTATTAAATTTTCAACACTGGTTTCATTTTATACACATCTTTAGCACCTACAAACGATAAATTCAACAAAACCTCCACTTCCATTTCCTCAACATCTGTGTCATGAAGGGCTGCATCTCCCATACTATAGGATTAGCTAGGAGAGATCTTCAGTAGGGCCTGGGTTACAAATGCTTTCAGAACCAAACACATGGGTATTTTGCCTAGTTCAAAACCACTTACCATCGAATTCTCTTCCCAGATCATCGGAGACAATATTGCCTTAAACAACTGAAATACACTGTGGTCAGATGCACTTCCTTCAGTTAGTTGGGGTTCTGCTGTTATTCACCATTTCTGAGTGGAGATTTTAAATCACTGCTGTTTCTTTGTTAGCCTGGCCAGTAAATTAGAGAGTTCTCTCCTGTTGATAGAACTGCACTTCAGCTTTCTCCATGTCATCATGGAGGGATGGGGAAAAAGCAAAGCTGAAATCATAAATCTGAGCTACATCCTACCAAACTGAACTAATATCCAATTGGGTGACCAAACAGCCTTCAGGAAAGATAGAAACCCACATCACAGAGAGAGAATACATTACAAAGAAAGTGTCAAGTGAAATTCCAGAGCAGGTTACATCTGATTATTCAGAATCGGGACAAGAGATTCTCCCACCACACTGTCCTCTGATCCATTCAAACCTGCTTCCCTGATACCTGTCTCAATAGTCAGTTATGTTATTTACAACATTTTTAGTATCCTAGCATTCCCATAATGAGGGAAAAAACAGCCCCTCTTGCCAGAAGTGGCTTTACAATAGATGGAACCTGGAATTTAAACTCTAAATGATCACACTGTATTTGGGATCCATTTGAA
>NW_025423121.1:0-29191 GCF_020497125.1 Mauremys mutica
ACACTCATCCTGCTCCAGCCGGAAGGGAAATGGGCAGGAATCCTCGCTGTTCACCCAAGGGGACATTTACACTGATGCGCAGCCGTGAGTGTGCTGGGGAAGCTGGTCTGGGCAAACAATTTGAAGTGACAATTCAGTGAGAACAGAATCATCATGTAACAATACAACTGTACATCAAGTAGTTGTGACCGAGTGGTTAAGGTGATGGACTAGCAGTCCATTGGGGTCTTCCCCGTGCAGGTTCAAATCCTGCTAACTATGCGAGTGCTGCACTGTTGTTATTATTACTGTAGACTTGGTGCCTGAGCATCCAGAGTGCAAACTGGAGCCAGGTCTACTTTCACTCTGTCTACACTTAAAATGCTGCTGTGTCACTGCTATAGCACTTTGGAGTACACAGTGATTGGAGAGGTTTTCCCATCCATGTAATAGCTACATGGACAGAACAATTCTTCCTTTTATTTAGCACTATCTAACCCGGGCTTAGGTCACCTTAACTCTATGGGTTTGGGGGGTGTGGGTTT
Source organism: Mauremys mutica (assembly GCF_020497125.1). Taxonomy (NCBI): domain Eukaryota; kingdom Metazoa; phylum Chordata; order Testudines; family Geoemydidae; genus Mauremys; species Mauremys mutica. Next base: position 525 of record NW_025423121.1, read on the forward strand.
TTCACACCCTGAGAGACGTCGCTCTGCCAGTGAAGTGCCCACTTAGATCCCTCTTGGTATTTCAATGCAGGCACTGACCTGTGAGAGGAAAACATCAGCTCACAAACACAGAGACTGAATTCCTCACATTTAATCTCTCTGCACTTTCCAGAAAGTCACAAAATTCAATTCATTCTTGCTAGGACAGAGAAAAAATAAGTGACACTAAGTTTTTGGCTTGGGTAAATAAAATTAAGTGTTTAATTAATACAGTAAAAAATCTGTCCTGATTCCTCTAACATCACAGCATGAAATAGGAACAGAGACAAATCTTGTCAGTGACGACTAATTTCGCAAATGATCTTCCCATTATTAATTTCCACGCTGTCCCCATTGGAGGTCTGGGCATCTCCAGTGTCACTGCTCTGCGTTCACCTTCCCCTTAGAATTGTTCTCGGACATTCGCCTTCCTCTGCAGCATGGGGCATGGGTCACTTGCTGGAGGATTCCCTGCACCTTGAGGTCTTTAAACCACGATTTGAGGACTTCAGTAACTCAGACATAGGTCAGGGGTTTGTTACACTACAGGAGTGGGTGGGTGAGATTCTGTGGCCTGCATTGTGCAGGAGGTCAGACTAGATGATCATAATGGTCCCTTCTGACCTTAAGTCTATGAATCTAGTCCCATATTTGGAAAATTGTGCAGTTCAGAATGTGAATAGTGACCTCGTCTCCTTCCTGCACCTGCTCTACATTGCTCCACAGCAGCTTCTCCACCTGCAGAGTCACCCCAGCACGGCAGTGCAGCCGCCCAGGGTTCAGCAGGGGCCCCTGGCAAGGACAGTGGGTGCAGCTAATAGCCCAGTGTGCCTGGCAGTGAGGCAGCTGTAAAAAAGCAACACACCCCCCCCCCCCCGCACAAGTACAGAGACTGAATTCCCCAACTTTAACATCATGACCCCCTGTAGAAAGCCACACGTGTCAGTTCTATTTTCACAGGGAGATGCAAAAATCAAGTGACACCAATTTTTAAATTGAGTAAATAAAGTTGAGGAGATAGTTATTAACCTCATAAAACTATACTAAAGATCCCTCAGCATAACACCTGAAATATGAACAGCGACAAACCTTGTCAGCAAAGGCTCATTTCCCAAACGATCCTCAAAATGTTACTAATTCCCACCCCTCCTCCACAGGAGCTCTGTTCAGTGTAGCTGTTCTGCAGGCAGCTTCCCATTTCTGCCGGCCCAGAGGGCCCGAGGGGGGGCAATAGCGGGGTTCGTTGCCTGGTGTGCGTCACACTAATTAACACACCAGGGTGGAGAAGCAAGCCAAGTTTGCCATGCCAAGTGGTTCAGAAGGAAGCAGCATCCTGTGCGGAAGCCCAAGGTGGCTGAGCGGGTGTTGATGCAAATAGGAAGCTCCTCTGTCTGTTTTCCTCCACTCTTGGTTGGGGTGGAGGGAGAGAAGGTCTTTGCAACAGAGAACCTGCCACTTGTGGAGCCTTTGTGGGGATGCTAATCAGGGCAAGGAAGCAACCTGCACCTCGCAGCAGAAGTCAGGGGTGGGGGGTGCGTACATCACTGGCAGAGGAAGCACTTTTAAGCCAAGAGATTTAAGCACTTCATTAATTTTCTGTCAAGGTGCCCCCTTGATAATTGCAAACAACTGCTCCACCTCGCTCCCCTCCCACCCGGCTGCTGGTTCCTACAGGCTCCCAACAGAACTCAGAAGTCTCCAGGGAGCTATCGAGGGAGGAGGGGCATGCTCAGCATGTCCCTTCGATAGATACCGTGCTGCACGTAGCCACAGATCTCTTCCTCCTGGCTCAACCGGCTCTGTTTCTGCGGGAGGCTGGTTACGTGGTGCCCGAGGCAGGGAGCGGCATGCCCCATGCTGCAAACACCATTAGCACCTTGTTTGCTGTGCTTCTTATTTTACCCTATGGCTCCTTTTTTTCATTTGTGCAGCTCACGTCAAGCAGCTGTTCTCAAGAAAATTACTAAACCCGCTGCTCTGGTGGTTGGGTGTGCGGGCAGCCTGGTAATGTAGTGTGAGAACGGCTGGATTCCTGTGTCCATCTGGCTTCTTGTCCGACCCTCACCTGCCGGAGTAGCTGGTGAATGGGTTTGTCCTCTCACCAGCCCTGCGCGGTAGGGAAACGTTATCCCCATGTTGCAGAAGGGGAGCGGAGAGGCAGATTAAATGACTTGGCCAAGGTCAGGGAATCTGTGGCAGAATTGGGAATCGAACCCAGCCTTCAAGTACAATGCCTTAATCCCCAGGCCCCACTCAGTGTTAAGATGAAAACCATGTGTTTCAGAAAATATTCCCCTTTCAGATTAAGTAATATCACCCAATGGGCTGCTCCTTTTCCCGCCAGTCCTCTAGGATGTTTATCTAGTGTGTGGGAAACACACCTGGAAACGGAGCCTTTAGGATTATCTGTGATACAGTAGCACTTTGGACCCCAGTCAAAGATCAGGACCTGGTTGTGTTAGGTGCTGTACAGACAGACACAGCAGAAGGCCCTTGCCCCATGGTGTGTACAGTCAGGACACAACAGGGGCATAAAGCAGATGATGGGGCGGGGATGGGAAGGAGATGGTAACAGTATAAAGCATTTTCCACTAAGCTCTGAAGTCTCCACTCCCGCCTCGCTGCCACGCAGTACATGCCGCCAGCGCGCTGTCGTTCTGCCTTATAACTGGGGTAACCTTCTCAGTCTGAGATGTGAGAGCATCCCAGCTTTATGGGCCAGTCACTTCTGGAAGGTGGAAAATCCTGAGTTTGGGGCGGATTCCTACCCCTTGTGTTATAATGCCACTTAGCTAGCATGCATTATTACAGCCTGGAGTCCACTCCACCAGCTATTGCAGAGCATCCATTCTGGGGGGATGGGAGGGGTTTCACAGCCCCACGGCAGTGCTAGGCAACTGCAGATAGTAAATAAAATGGTTTTATTAGCATCATGGTCTATTGCAAGAATCATGTGGTGTAAATTGTAGGAGTTAGAATAGAGCTGAGTGACTAATCTCCTTTTTCAGTTCAGTTAGTGAATCAAAAAAAAAGGTTTTGAACTGAAACTGGTTTTGTGGCTTTCCTTGCTGAAATGAAGGAGGAAAAGGTTTGGGTCAAAGGGAACATTTTGAATGTTGATTTTTCCAAAGGGAAACGTTCAGTTGAAATTTTTTGACATTTCAAAAAACCAAAGTTTTATTTAGCTGAAGCTTTTCCCGAATTTCCCGAATTTGCAAATAGCTTCGCAGCATTTTCCGGTGAATTTACTATTCACCCCCCAAATTTTGCCCAGCTCTAGTAAAGCGTGCCACCAAAGACAGCGTGATACGTGCAAAGGGGATGTGAAAATGAAAACGGACAGTACAAAGAAAGCAAAGTTAATGCTAAAGAGCAAATTTCCTAGTGCCCACCTGGCTTCTGCCATACCACATGGCATGACTGTTCCACCGAGACCATCACTGGATTGGCAGGAGGAACTGCAGGTTAGAACTAAGGTGTCCTGGTAGAGCTCTCTGTGCCAGCCAGCAGCCTTGCAAGGTGCTTGTCCCGGTCAGGCCCTCAGCCCTTCAGCCTTGCATTTGAATCTGAGACAAGGTCCTTTAAATCAGAGACAGGGTCCTTAGCAGGCAGGCCACGCTCCATGATGGGCATTCCAGGGCCAGTGGGGGAGGCAGTCCTCTGAGTGTGTAATTTTACTCCCGCCGTACTCTCTGGACAGGCTTTTCCTTTCGTCATGCTATCTGGACTATTACATTAAATTGCCTTCAGCAATTGCCTGGCTGTCTCATTGATTTTATCTGGAGAGTCCATTGGTGAGGGAGCCCGAAGGTGATGCCGGGAATGTTAAAACAATAAACTCATTTTGCACCTGGTCAGAGAGACCGCAGGGAGTTTGTGACTCAAAGGAGCAAAGGGCGGGGAGGAGAAGGGGTGTTGTCTGGGGGGAGGGTGCATTATACAGGAGGCCTAAGCTGGCAGAGTCTAAACCCTTCAGGGCATGGGCGCTGAAAAGACTGCAAACGTGTGTGTGGGGGGGGGGGACAAAAGGGGGGATGCACAAGCTGTCCCCACCAGCCTGGCCCTCCTGGAAACCTGGAGGGAGCACCTGCTCCCCCCCTCCTTGTCCCTTACCCTGGCTGCTGGCAGCCTGAGGGCCCCGGGTGCCTGGTCCGCCCCGCTGGCCAGTCCCTGGCACTGAGAAAACCTGCCACTGGGGGGTTGGAAGCCGGCAGCATGATGCAGAATGGGACCAGCTGCATGCTGCCCAGGCCACAGCACGCTCCCTCCCAGCCAGGTTCTAAAAAGGGGGATGTGCTTTGCACCCCTGTTTAACGAGAGTGATCGTGTGTGTGTGGGGGGAGCAATGGAGCTCTGCCCTCCCCCCGCCCGTCTCCGATGCCAGCGCTTTGGGGTCCATCGACACAGCAGCTGGAGGGCGAGTCCCAGCTCGGGTAGCTGCCCAGGTGCTACTTTGGGGTGTGGCAGCGGTAGCAGGAGCTAGCCCCGTGGGTACGATCCCGCCTGACAACTTGGGTACAGGTGGCAAGCCAGAGCCACCCCCGGGCCTCTGTTCTGTTTAGGCGCTCGCTCAGGCAGAGCGACCGTGTTACATGTCTGCCGAGCTGGGCATGGCACCTCCAGCTGCTGTGTAGACATCCCCTCAGCAGGGACATCTGGTGTCACCGTCCCACTCTCCTCACACTGAAACAGGGAAGCAAGCAGCCTCCAAGGTATCAGGTGGATGTGGGGCGGTAACACAAGTGGAGATTGTGCCTCTGGTGTGTGTTAGAGGGTGGGACTTGCTACGGGTCACTGGGGTGCATGCTGCTTGCACAGACAGCACTAGACCTTAGACCTGCTCGCAATCTGATCCCCAACATTTAGTCATCGACAGAGCTCCTTTGACCTCTGTAGTGCTGGCTCCGTCCCTAAATTAGACCAAAATCATTAGTAAAATCAACAGAGCATAGTGCAGGCAGGACAGAGGGAGTCAGCAGTAGGCGGGGGACTGCTGCTCCGGGCAGGGGTGTATGGCATGAAACACGACTCCAACCAGAGAGCTTAGGCGTCTCCTTGTTCTTCCTTGGATTAGATCCCTCCTCTTCGTACACTGGAGCCTGTCCCATGCCTGACCGGAGGCCACCAGCAGCATGGGTCGGGTTGTCTCAGATCTAGAACTTCTTGCGGCAAAACCTTTCACTTTGAAGCCTGGAAAATCAGGTTGGCAAAACTGTGGTGCTCAGGGGTGTGAGAAATCCACTCCCCTGAGTGGTGTTGCTAAGCCGATCTAAGTCCTCGTATGGCCAGCGCCAGGCTGCCAGAAGAATTCTTCCGCCGACCTACCTATTGCCTCTTGGGGAGGTGGATTCCATACGCTGATGGGAACATGCTTCCCGTCGGCGTAAGTAGCATCTACCCTGCCCTACTCGGTTGACAGTCTAACTAGCCGAGACAAGGCCCCAGAGAGAGGGGAAGCGACTTGTCCAAGGTCATCCAGCAGATCAGTGGCAGAGGCGGGGGTAGAAGCCAGGTCTCTTGAGTCGCAATACAACGGCTGATCCAGTTGGGCCTATTCTCACGATGAGGCACACACAGTCCTTGCGATAGCAGACAGGCTCCCAGCGAACATAGCAAACCATCCCAGGGAGACAGCTGGGGTCTCATCAGACTCCAGCCACTCTGGGTTTCAGACGTCTGCTGCCTCCACACCACTCTTGGATCATTCCTGCTTTTTCTCTCCGTCCTCTGCCCTGCATGAGGGTGGCAGCCTCGTGCTCCTTGCTGATGATAATGAGAAGGGCGGTGCAGTGGTTATGGCATGCGCCCAGGACTTGGGAGCCCAGGTCCCCATTCCCTGCTTCACCTCTGACTTGACCTGGGACGAGTCACCCAGTGTCTCTGTACTGCAGTGCTCCATGTATACAGCAGGGACGGGGGCACCGCCCTGCCTCACAGGGGTGCTGTGGGGATAAATACGTTAGATTGTGAGGCGTTCAGACAGCAGGGCCTCCCTATAGACCGAAGGTGATCCTCTTATGCAGCATGTTACACCTTCACAGCTCAGTAGTGATCCTCTCAACACCCTCAGACACAGGTGTCTGCCCACCCCCGATGGGAAGAAACTGAGGCACAGAGAAGCTAGTGGAAAACATCAAGCACCAGGCTACCCAGTGAGCCAGCATTGGAGGCCAAATTTAGACCTCTCTGAGTGCCTGTCTCCCTGTGATTGATCCACTAGTCCACGCTGCCTCTTAAAGCAGAGCATTTTGCACAGCCGAGGCACTCCTCCTTCCTCCCTCCCACAGCTGCAGCAACAAACTTCGCTGGGACCATATGGATTTATATCCATCTCTCACGCTCTCCCCCCTCAGGCAGAGCCCTTCCTCCAGCAGGGAGCCAAGGCTCCTCCGAATGCAGAAGCAGCGTGTGGGCCCAGCTTATTATAATTTAGACGTTTGTATAGGAATTCAGTCTAGTGTCTTCCAGCCAGCATGCAAAGAACTCATCCTTCTGTAAAGAACTCATCCTCCTATCCCAGCTGCACATCCTCCTCCCTGTGCATTTGGATACATCTGTGTTGTCCATGCAGGCAAATTCAATTTTCTCCTCTCCTTCCCTCTCCACAATACGAAATTAAGGATTAAGGTGGCTCTGTCCCTGTCATGACCCATGGCAAGGATTTGTTTGTCTCGGGCATTGTTCATCAGAAGGGCTTTGCTCCCCAGTGCGTAACGTGTAACTAACATTTCTCCTTGCAGCGCATCCTAATTTCCCCCTCTCTGTTTGCCAGAGGGAATTTGTCTCAGGTCTGCCAGCCGTCCAAGCTCCCTGGTGGCACATTGAGAAGGGAGCTCTGAGGCTCTGATGATGCAGCAAAGAAAAACCCTGGCTGGCCCATCCCAGCTGACCCAGGCTGTATGAACTTCTGGGCTAGGACCTGAGCTCTGGGACCCTTCCCCCTTGCAGGGTCCTAGAGCCCGGGCTCCAGCCTGAGCCCAGATGACTACACTGCAATGAAACAGCCCCACAAGCCCGCCTTGGCCGGAACGGGGGAGCAGCGCGTGGCTAGTTGCTGTGTAGACATCCCCTGCGTGCGCAGCTGCCTTTAGGTGACGAGGGATATCTAGCATGGTGGGGACCTGCCTTGATCTCACCGCTAGTGCTGCAGTAGCCCACCTTGCTGGCTGCCAACCGTGCTCTAAGCTGGGAGGTTCCCCAGGAGGACAAGGGACGAGGCTTAATTGACTCTGTCTCCCCACTGAGAACAGGGGGAGGAGCATGGCTTAAAGAGGCGGCCTTGTGACTCAACCTTCAAAGAGAAACCGATGCCTAGGATCAGCGACAGAGGGCGTGGGGAGAAATCACTCACCCCCACTGTTGGAAAGTCAGAGCCAAGAGCCAGAACTCGGATAGGTGCGAGGCTGGACAGAGGGATGGCAGCTCGAACACTCCCTGTGGCTCTGGGACGGGAGGATGCAGGAGAGCAGGGAGAAGGTTTTTATCTTTTTTCTTTGTCCTTCATATTTCTGGGTTCAGCTGTTTCTGCTCACCGAGGACATGGGCTTCAGAGCCTTCGCTTAGTGCCAGGAGTAATGGAACTAGCATGGGTTGGTGGGAGATGTTTAAATTTGTCATTTTATTCAGAGGGCTTGAGGAGGGGGTGGGCAGGCTGCTGAATACTCCAAGGCCTGTCGAATGGTGGTCTCCTCTCCCGCGATGCCTAAATCTATTCACCCCCTTTGCCCTTTGGGTCAGTTAGAAAATGTGCTTGGGTTTCCGTCCTGTCGTGGAAGGGGCCCATCTCTCTTCCAGCAACACACTGTGTTGTTCACGAACTGCTCTGGGCCCAAGGTGTTTGAACGAGATCCTCTTTGTGCAGTGACCAGAACATGGGCTTCTGCAGCACCTCTGCCCTGCACTCCCGGTCCCTGAAGCTGAACCCAATGTCACATGCTGCACTGTCAGAGAGGCCAAGGACTGGAATCCCTGGGTCCCATCGTCACTGGGGTGCGGGGAAGGAGAAAGCGAGAAGGGAGGTGCCTTGTACAAGGGGTGAATCCCTGAGGCAGAGCTTCTAAAGAGGTGAGAGCACTGGGTGCTGCAGGGTTTTTCTGGAAATCTGGTGTCACAGTGGGGACTGCTCGGGGCTGAGATAATCTAGTCCCTTGAGGGGACAGTATAGGACTAAAGTCTCCTTTGTTCCCATCAGGGGACAGCTCGCTGGCCGATGTCCAGGACTGCATGAGAGTGGGGAGTGCATATCCTTTCCCTCCCCAAGCAGGGACCGGTCCCTCCAGCTCCGAGCTGGGGTGTGCCCGGGGTTGGTTCTGACAGCAGCCAGTCTGGCAGCCATGCTGATGCGACTGCTCTTCCACATCCTTAACCTTTCGGAAATGAGGATTCTGCATTGCATGCCGCAATCAGGGGAAGTTTAATCTGGTCCCGGAGCTTGGTGTCAGACCCTCTGAAGGAGCTAGGCGCATTCTGGATGCTCATTGTCTGTGACTCCATTTGCGGTAATGAGTGCTGGGCAGGGAGAGACGTGCCGGCAGCTCAAAGACGGGCTTTCTGGGCAGGGCCTGAAGAGCCTTCGACATACAGATTAACCCAGAGACTGTGTCCTGGGACAGCCCATCACCGCCGCGCGATCACTTTGGACAAGCTTTCTTCTCCTTTGCTGCTTCTGCGCTGCATTGTTAATGCAGAAGCAAGAGCATCGAGGAGACAAGAGAGGGAGCTGAATCAAACAGCCACAGGGGAAGAGTAGTCACTAATAAACGGGGGACATTAGGGCTTAAAAACTGAAGAAGCCTTGTTAGTAAACTTCAGGGAGGAGCCCCAAAATATCCCCAGCAAGCCTGGTCTGAGCACTGCCTAAATAGCCTCTAGTAATGTCTGAGGAAACGGTTATTGTTGGTTTGCATTGATCCCAGTTGAGATCAGGGCCTCGTTTTGTGAGATGCTGCATGTACACACACTGAGGCTTTGTCTGCACTACCACGGTTGTGGGTAAAACTTGTGTCGGTGTGGGGTGTGAAAAAACACCCCCCTGCCCGACATAAATTTCACCGACAAAAGTGCTGGTGTGTATGGCAAGGCTTTCTTGCCACCGTAGCTAACTTTGCTTGTTGGGGCTGGCTGAATGATGCTGGCGGGAGAGCTCTCTCCTGCCGGCAAAGAACCGATACACGAGAGACCTTACAGCTGCAGTGGTACAGCAGAGCCGCTGTCAGGTCTGTCGTAGACACAGCCTGAGAGAGACGGTCCCTGCCCTGTTTGCTGTTCAAATGGCCCAAGGGTGGCCAACCTGTGGCTCTGGAGTCACATGCGGCTCTTCAGAAGTTACTATGCGGCTCCTTGTACAGGCACCGACTCCGGGGCTGGAGCTACAGGTGCCAACTTTCCAATGTGCCGGGGGGTGCTCGCTGCTCTGCCACTGGCCCTGCCCCCACTCCACCCCTTCCCTCCCCTCAGCCTGAAGTGCCCTTGCTCCTCCCAATCCCCTCCCCAGAGCCTCCTGCATGCCACCAAACAGCTGATCAGGGAGGGAGGTGGAGGCGCTGGGAGTGGGCCGGAGGTGGGGGTCTGATGGGGAGCTGCTGATGTATTACTGTAGCTCTTTGGCAATGTACATTGGTAAATTCTGGCTCCGTTCAGGCTCAGGTTGGCCACCCCTGAAATAGCCAAAAGGGTCTAAGGCGTGGATCATTATTATCCGCATTTTACAGATGAGGAGCTCAGGCCCAGCGGTGAAGGGACTTGCCCAAGGTCCCTCAGGAAGCCTGTGGCAGAGCCAGGGATAGACGTCAAAAAGGGGTTCAGTTCTCACCTTCCCCCAGCATTCTAGATGTGCCCTCTGAAATATTCAACGTTGCTACAGTCGAGTTCTGTAATAACGTGGGTCAGATAACACAGCTCAATAGTTAGACGCATGGAAAATTAAACACCCAGCCTATGGTTATGAGGGGGTTCCTGTTGCTCATTTCCCTCTCTTTTCTGCTCACTCTCTCACCATGTTCTGCTTACGCTTTCTCCCTCGCTCCTGCCTGCTTATCAGTTTCTTTGATCTCTCGCTCTCTGTTATTACACACTTCCTTTCTCCTCTGCTACCGCTTTCCATTCCATTTGTGTCCCAGCCGAATCGACCTCCGTGTAACAATAGCCCTCCGCTCCACTGATGCTTCAGCGGGGGAAGAAAGGGGGGGGAATGGGGGGCGAAGGCGAGGTAGGTAACCAGGTGAAAAGATCTGTCTAGCTCAAACGCTGCCTCGCAGTCCAATCGCAGCCTGTTTCCGAGCCATGTGGCCGCTTGCACCGAGCGGCTTAATTCACTCCAGGAAGATTATTCACAGATGCTGCAATTACATTGACAATATTGTGTCAAAAATGCACAGCGGCATCAAAATGGGTGTGGGGGGGGCTTATTAGCCTGTTATTATCCATTTACCCAGATATCCCGGCTAATCAGCTTTCAGATGGCGAGAGTTAATTGGTTTTGTTCGGCGCGCCGGGCACGTCTATTTGAAATGGATTCTTTCCCATTTCTGAACGGATGGGTCCCCAGCCATCGTTAAGGACAGAGCAGGGGATGGGCGCCACATCTCGTAGATTTCCTATCACAGATTGTCACAGCGGGGTGCAGCTGGGCTGCAGTGAGCCGGTCCCCTTGATTTCTCTTCCTCAGGGATGGAGCTCTTCTTTCTCCACGCGTGCTCCGGGGGCTGCTGGGATCCAGTACCAGCCCTCTGCTTTTAGAAAGGTAGGGGATGCGAGTCCCAAATGATGTCAGCCCCTCGAAGCGTGCAGATCAGCCTCAGTCGTGGGACGTGGTAGAGCATCTGGGGGAGGGAATGTTAACAAAGCAGCAACCATGCAGCCTGCCGCCTCTCCCAGGAAGCCCATTATTATCCCCAATTTACATAGGGGGAAAACAGAAGGCAGGGAGGTGACATGAATAGCAGAGCTGGGGTGATGAGAGCACAGGCTGTCCTGGCTGGTACTCCCAGGCATTGCCTGGATTAAGGATGCCCCCCCACGATAAGTGAAGCTGAGTCTAGTACAGACAGGCTAAACCATTAAAAGACCCAATTTGCACCAGTGCTGCTTGCCCCAGTTTCAAGCAAGTGCCAACAGTAGCCTGGCCTGTCTGCGCTAGGGGATGTACTGGTGCGGCAATGCTGGGGACTGGACCCTGGAGGCTATAAGTGAGGCAAATGGCTAGTGTTAACAGAGACCTACCTTCAGATCATCCCCGTGTGCAGCGGCACTGTCAGTCAGTCCCTGAAGCATTGCATAGAGAACTAGTCCACTGAAAGCTATTGGGTTGCTCTCCCTGAGGCTCTGGGCAATCTCCCATACCCCTCTACGGAGGTGGAGGGCTTGTACGGTTAATTCACTGGCATTGATAAGGTGCCTGAAGCCCGTGGATGGCAGGTGCTAGGGGACGATGCCCTTCTGGCACCATCCTTGCCTGAGCAAACTCCGCGCTGTGGAGCATGCTCATGCATGCAAGGTGGTCATGCTGGAAGCCACCCCCGACTGCGTCAGGGCATGCCGATCTCCCCAAGCGGCTACTGAATGTTTGCCCGCTCCACCTGGTGAGATTTCCACTGCTGCTGCCTGGCTCCCAAGTGAAACTTCCGCCGGCACAGCCTCCGGTTCCTCCGGGGATGGTGCCTGTTGGGAACATCTGCTCCGTCCCTCGGCCCCTGCGTGGTGAGAGTGATTTCAGCTGGGGATGTTCGCGGCTGTGTGGGTGGCATCGCTTCACCCTAGCTCTGTGCCCATTGCAGGGAGCTGGGGGGAGGCATTGCACTTCCATTGCCAGGAGAGTGCCAGGGAGCAGCAGTGCAGGGGCGGGTGATAAAAGCACATCTTGGCATGAGGCAGGGTAGCGTTCGGAGCCAGACTCCAAAGTGGGAGGTTGCGGAGAGAGGAGGTGTAAGGACTGAGCAACAAACGTGGGGCTGGGAGAGTCGCCAGGGAATGCCAGTGTGTTCAGGAGAAGCCTGGCAGAGCGCGTTTGCACTGTGGCTTCCCTTTGAAAGCACACCATGTAAAGTTTCACAGCAGGAGAACACGCGTAGAATTTTTAGCGGCTTGTTTAGAAGGATCCGGCTTTATTTTTGGTTCTGTAATCGCTTGTTTACTTTTGCTGCCTGGCCAAGATTCTCCCGGGACTTAGTGGCTCGCCAGCTAATGAAAGTGATTGAGTTTGTGTTAGCGATGGGAAGGAAGAGCCTGTGCTTGCAGGAGGTCAGAGCTTCGTGCAGGAGACATAGAATAGAGGGTATAAATTGGGTTGCTTTACTGGACGCAGCTCTCCTCCCGCTCAGGCGAATGGAGCAGGTTCACGGGTTGGGTCAGGGCACAGAGTGTCTGTCTGTGGCAGGATCCTGAAACCAGAGCCCGTGCACACTGAGATCCCTGCTCCCAAGCTGGTGTAACACAGAGGTGGAAGGGAAAGTGTCCTCAGTCTGTCTGTGAGTGCTAAGCTCAGAACTGACGCCCATCGAGGAGAAATGCAGCTGTTTCCAAAGCTCTTGCATGTTAACAGGCTTTGGGTTATGGTTTTTGTTGTTGTTGTTTTTTGTTTGTTTAAAGCCTGGCACCAAGCCCTCAGCATGCGCAGCGGGACATGCGTGTCCCCAGCCAGCTCCTCGTAATTAAAGCTGTCTCCTCTTCGTTAGAATGCCTTGTAATTAGAGCTAGGCGTGATGCCTAACTTTAACTTCAGCGGCTCAGGAGTGAAAACTTGAAGCCCTCTCCCCTGGGAGGACGAAATGTTACTCCTGAGGGCGTTCTGCACCAAAACATTACAAATTCTGTGCACAATATTTTAAAATTCTGCTAATTTTCTTTGCCAAATAAATGTGGAGGCTCCAGCCTGGCACTGAGGGGCACCGGCCACTGGCTGCCCAGAGGTGGGAGATGACTGTGCAGCTCCCCCCGGGACACGGACTCAGCAGTGACACTTCACCCAATTCTGACATAACACAAGGACCAGGCCTGCCCCAGAAACACCCCACGGCCTTGCCCCTCCGTGCGGGCAGGCAGGCTCAGCAAGGCAGGATCCAAGTGTGGAGGGGCCTAGTGTGGGGGGATCCAGGTGTGGGTTGAGAGGAGTCTGTGCGGGGCAGTCTGGGTGCAGGTGGCTCAGTGGGGGATCTGGATGCACAGAGGCTTGTTGAGGGTTCTGGGTGCAATGGTAATGGGACTCTGCAGGGGGGTCCAGGTGAAGATGCTTGGGGCTCGAGGCAGGGGTGGGGAGTTGGGTGTGGGAGGGATAGAGCTCGGCAGGGGAATCTGGGTGTGGGGGGTCCAGATGCTGGGGGAATGGGGCTCATATTGGGCGGGGGGGGGGAGTTCTGAGTGCAGGGGGGTGAGGCTCGGTGGGAGGGTCTGGGTATGAGGGGGTCTGGACGCATGGGGGTTGGGCGGATGGGAGATCAGCTCCCTGTACAGGGATCCCTCCCCTTGCAGCTGAGGAGTGATTGGTGCAGGAAGCGGGCTGGGTTGGGGGGGAGTTTGCAGAGCTTCCTGCAGCTGGGGGAGAAAGCTGGGGGTGGGTCTGACCCGGCTTCCCTTTGCTTCACCATCACAAAGTCATTTTTCTGCAGGGAAGCAAATAAATCTGCAGGGGACATAAATTCTGCGCATGCGCAGTGGCGCAGAATTCCCTCCGGAGTAAAATGTGCTTGCTATGATGGTGATCTAAGCAGGTTTGTCACTGCCAGGAGTCCTCTGTCCGATCCTCCCCAGGACTGTGAACGAGGCTGCAGAAACAGAGCTACAGATTGGCTTGAAAGGAAGGGGCAGTGGATTGGGAAGGAAATATTCGTAGCTTTTAAGGCTAGGATGGATCAAAATGAGAGTCTGGTTTAATCTGACCTGCATAGCGCAAGCCATAGAACTGCACCCTGTGACTCTACTGAGCCCCTCATGTGTGACGGAGCTTGACAGCCTTTTGTTGTTTGTGGTTTATATTTGGGACGTGATAGAATCTAGGAGCCCCAGTCACAGACCAGGGCCCCATTGTGCTAGGTGCTGTACGAACATAGAACAAAAAGATGCTCCCTGCCATAAGAGGTGACAATCTAAGTAGAAAGACATCTAATGTGACAGCGTTGCCAGCTCTCGTGATTTTATTGTTCGTCTCACAGGACTGGGTGTTTGAAGTCCTAGAGTCCTGTGAGATTCCATGAGAATCTCAGCTTTCATTTATCTTTTAAAAAGCAGGTTTTAGCCCTTCTGGTTGGGGAGAAAAGTTTGAAAACATGCCCCAGGTGCCCCCCAAAGAGTCAACACCTAGAAGGCAAATTTTAAAAAATACACACCACAAATTCATTGTATTTTAAAACAATCTCTTGGGTTTTGAATGCTTGGGGTTGGCAGTGCTGCATATATAAATATCTCTCTCTGTCTCCATTGGACTGTCCTGCTTGGGCAGTGTATGGTTGAGATGGGGCTGGTGACGAGGTCTCCTTGAGATGCCTTCATGGATGTGAGGGAAGCGAGCCCAGTCCAGAGCCCCGTGTGGACACTTTGGGAGATGTTGGCCTGTTTTGATGCAGGATGAAGTGTCGCCATTTCTGGTAAGCTTCTGGGTCGATTACTCCCTTTCCCTGCCCCCTCCTGCCAGCTTGACTCCCAGCCTGAGAGAGCCTGAATTTATCCCAGGAGAGAACTTCTCAGTTCCTGTCAGCAGGAGCTCCCTTTGCATCCTTCCCCACCACCCAAAACCAAATGGAGCCACACTACTGCCTACAAAAATACCCTTGATGCCACCCCAGAAGTCCCTCCTAACACAAGAGGGAAAGCAAATTTCTCCCCCACCCACTCCTACACCCAACATGCTCAGATGGGACTTCAATCTTCTTGCTGGTAACCAGGGTTGAGGGTTTTTTTTCACTGCTTCATTCGCATTAGTGGCATCCCTGCAATGCAGCTCTTCCATCCAGTGTCTGTTTCCCTTACAAGCCACTGCTTGACATTGTGTTTGCCTAAATTTTCACAAGTGCCTTGTGATTTTCAGGGCCTCATTTGATTCAAGGTACCTTAAAGGGGCCTGATTTATAGAATCCTAGAATTGTAGGACTGGAAGGGAACTCGATAAGTCAGCTAGTCCAATCCCCTGCAGGATATGGGGAAAAACAAAACAAAACCGGCCCCTGTAAGGAATCTAAAGCTGAGCAACCAAAAAATCATTATTCAGTCCTCAAAGCATGTAAGCCAACGTCCACTGATTCAGTAAATGCAATGGCTCTGAGCAGAAACCTGTTCTGAGGTCCCAGCCTGATCGCACAGAGCGGGAAGGGTGAGTTTTCAGGAACTGGGCTGGCTGGAAAAACAACCATTCTGGTTTGTGGAAAATGTGAAGGTTTCAGCGTTTGTTTTTGTTCGGCTGCAGAACGGAAATTAGATCTTTGGGGGATTTTATTTTTATTTTTTGGAACAGCTTCAACTGGGGATCTAGCGAGAGGGACTGACTCTATAGCCTGGTGGTTAGGGCACTTGCCTGGATCTGCTCCATCCCAGGTGAAGGCCCTGACCGCCAGGCCATAGGCCGTTGGCTATTCTGGTGTGTTCCTTGAACTCAAGAACCTTCCTAGTGACATTTTCTTCAAAGCACAGAATGTTTCTGTTTAACAGTCTGGTTTCGCTGGGGGGCAGGGGGGATATTTTGACCAGGTCTACTCAAGAACTCCCTATTTCTTCCTCTCCTTTGTTCTTTCTCCCATCCCTCTTATGGCTAAGTGTACCTGGATGACTTAGACTGTAAACTCATTGGGGGCAGGAGTCCTCTTTCTGTTGCATGGATACAGAGTCTAGCATTCCTCACTGGGGTCTTTAGATGCTACCACCATACAAACAAATAGCAAGGTGGAATCTTGTTGGCCTGTCGGTGCAGAAGATTGGTCACTACAGCAATGCAAGGTGTTCGCTTTCCAAGTGTGCCCCTCACCGCCAGTATCAGGCAGTGGAGTGGAGTGGGTTTCCCTGGCTTCCAGCACTCTGCTACCTCAGATCTCATTCCTTTGGCAATAAGATCGCTGGGCCAATCCCTTTTCGATCATTTAGAAACAAGCAAACAAAACTACAGCAGGGACATTTCAGACCCTTTATAGTTCCGGTTTTCGATCAATACAGCAAGAGGTCTAGGAGCGTGGGTTACAATTTTTCAGTGAGATGGTTTAGCCTTGAGTATACAGCTAGCGCACTGATGTGCTGCAGAACAAAGAGTCTTAAGATGGGTAAGCAGTAACCCCAGATCTGGTACATCAGGAGAAAAAAACCTTCCTTGCGGAAACTGTCATCCTCATTGCAACATTGAGCTTCTGTAACATTTTGGAGACCTTTTGATGTGGGCTTGGATAATGGGAACTGTTCCATTCACAGGTCTTACATCAGCAGAGTCCTTAAACATGCTTAACCTAAAGGTCCGTCCCTATTCGCTAAGGCCTGGTCTACACTAGAAAACTAGATTGCTCATGGGTATAAAAAATCCATATCCCTGAGCGGTGTAGTGAAGCTGACCCAAGTCCCTGTGTAGACGGCACTGGATTGATGGAAGAATCCGAGAGGTGGATTACCTACGCCAATGGGGGAATCCCTCCCATTGGTGTAGGTAGTGTCTACACTGAAGTGCTACAGTACTCAATAAACATATCTTAGGTCCCACTGAAGACCAAGGAAATTAAACGTTAACTGAAGTTCTCTGTAGATCTTGGTATCCCACTGGAAATATATTGGATGTTGTTTTATTTTTTGGGTGGTGGTGAGGGGGATCATGAACCTTGGAAACACTTGATTTTTTTTTCTTTAAAGACAAGTAACCGCTGCCAGCTATTAGCCTGTGCTGTGGCGCAGAGCGGTGTGAAGTGCCTCGCTTCTCTAGTCCTCCAGGTTTGGCCTCTGACAAGGCACAGATTTGTTTTCAATGCTCGGAATTAGTGCTTCATTTGTTTACTGTGTGCACATCTCTCAGGACCCATCCTCTGCCAGTTTGTGCTCACAAAACAATTTCCCCTTCTTACCCTTTCTCCTGTTGTACAGTGCCCTGGGTGAAAGTTGACTGCTCCCTTCCACTCCAGAAGTGGCTGCAACTTGGCACACTAAGCACCTACTTTGCAAAGTGCTTTCAGATGCTCTGAGGAATATGGGAGTATTGGCAATATTTTTTGATTCCTATGCATGCCTCAGTTTCCCTCTGAACTTTGCATTGCTATACACTGAGTGCAGAGCGAATGGAGAAGGAGTTTCTCATGTAGCAGCCTGGCTGGAGATCACAGTTGTTAGCAAAACTGAATGCAGTCTACGCATGTGAATGGAGTGACCATCAGCCAGGAGAGAAGGCAGAGCAAAGGCCGTGAGTGGAGAACAAGGGAGAAAGGTGTCAGGTAGCTGTGCTCAAAGACAGCTGAGCTCCCAGAGGGACAGCACACAGAGCCTGGGACTGACGACAAGGGGACAGAGACAGGGCCAAACTGCATTACAGCAGCTTGGCTCGGTGGAGCCCTGAGGTTGGCCAAGCTGAACTGTCTTCACCTTTGCTGCTCTGTGCTAACCTAAGGACTTTCAGATTCCACATGCCAGGTGTCTAATAAATTGGCTGCCTGGCGTCACTGCAGATACTCACTGAGAGCATCGCGCCCAGAAGGGGTAGAATACAAACCTCCAGCAGGAATCTGGCTTGGCTGGATTTGCTGCAGGGAGTCTCAGAGACAGAAGGGGGCCGCTGGCACCAGCATGCCCCGGTTTCGGAGTCATGGAGGCCTTGGGCCTGGCACACTGAAGGGGTCACTCCCAAGAGACTGCTTCCAAGCCGGGGCATAGAGCACACCCCGTGGATCTGTGACAGATGCGAAGGGAAATCTCTCCTCACACAACTCTGATTCTTAATATTCTGCTCCAAGCGCTCTCCCCACCCTTTGGAAAGCAGTGATGGTAGTAAAAGTTAAACGGCAGCTTCTGCTGTTACTTTACAGAATGCTCATTATCCTGAAATATTTGCACTTAAAAAAACTGCCTAAACATATTTACACAATCGGCTGGATCAGTCCCAAGGCAGCTGCCAGCTATTGGCTCAGTAATAAACCTTTTAAAAACAACAACAACAAAAAGAATGTTCTCCCTTCCCTTGATTTCCTAGGAGCACAATTACACCTTCCCATCAGCTCCCGGCTCCATAAATTGTTTTGAATGTCCAGAAATACATTTAAAAAATCTTATTCAACACTCTCTCTCTCTCTCTCTCTCATGCCTTTATTTACATGGATATGAGAGAGAGCAAGATGGTAATCTGCATGCTTCTTGTGCCATCAGACATCGCTTAGGGAACAAAACAAGGCTCTGCCATCCCTGTCTGTCCTGGGCTGCTCTTTGCATGTTCTCTGTGTTGTGAAGTCCCATAAGTTTTCCCTTCCAGTTTTGTTTGCTGGTGGTATTGTTTCATTTGGCCCCTTTTGCATCTCCCTCCAACTGCCCAATCAGGGCCGGTGTAAGGATGTTTCGCGCCCTAGGCGAAACTTCCACCTTGAGCCCTCCCTCTCCCCCTCCCTGAGGCGCTCCCCTTGCGGCAGCTCCCCACTCCCCATCCTCCGCCCTGAGGCACACATCCCCCCGCCTCAGCTCACCCCTTCTCCGCGCACGAGCTCCCCGAGCACGCCGTGGCTGCTTCACTTCTCCCGCCTCCCAGGCTTGCAGCGCCTAAGCTGATTGGCGCCGCAAGCCTGAGAGGCGGGAGAAGTGAAGCAGCTCACCCCTGCCCCGCCTCCTCCCTGAGCACGCCATCGCTGCTTCACTTCTCCCGCCTCCCAGGCTTGCGGTGCCAATCAGCTTAGGTGCTGCAAGCCTGGGAGGCGGGAGAAGTGAAGCGGCCACGGCGTGCTCAGGGAGGAGGCGGAGCTGGGGCGGGGAGTTCTCCTGCGTGCCACTCCTCCCCCATTACTTGCTGCAGGCGGCCCTCCCTGCGCTCCCCTGCCCCAGCTCCCTCCGCCTAAATGCCGGCGGCGACCGGGGTGGCCGAAGATCCGGCCGCTGTGGTCACTGCCAAAGAAAATGGCACCCCCCAAATGCCAGTGCCCTAGGCGACCACCTAGGTCGCCTAAATGGTTGCACCGGCCCTGTGCCCAATGGCACCCCTTCCATGTCAGCTGCTCCTTCTTAACACAGGCTCCAAATATTTCCATCTTCTTTGCTGAATTACTGTAAAGAGAAGGGCTGTTGAACTGTCTGAACCTTGGCATTTGCTACAAATGTATCCCATTTAATAACGAGTATTTTCCTAAGGCTTTTGCTTTTGAAGGCATTTGGTCCTCTGTCTGTCCCTTTGGTAGACTTCCAGTAATAATACTTACTAGGGCTGTCAATTAATCGCAGTTAATTCACGCGATTAACTCAAAAAAAAATCGTTATTAAATTTTTTTATCATGATTAATCGCACTGTTCAACAATAGAATGCCGAATGAAATTTATTAAATATTTTTGGATCTTTTTTCTACATTTTCAAATATATTGATTTCTATTACAACACAGAATACAAAGTGTACAGTGCTCAATTTATATTATTTTATTGCGAATATTTGCGCTGTAAAAGGGATAAACAAAAGAAACAGTATTTTTCAATTAACCTCATACAAGTACTATAGCGCAAACTCTTTATCCTGAAAGTGTAACTTACAAATGCAGGATTTTTTTTGTTACATAACTGCTCTCAAAAACAAAACAATGTAAAACTTTAGCGCCTACAAGTCCACTCAGTCCTCCTCCTTGTTCAGCCAATCGCTCAGACAAACAAGTTTGTTTACATTTACAGGAGATGCTGCTGCCTGCTTCTTATTTACAATGTCACCTGAAAGTGAGAACAGGCGTTCGCATGGCACTTTTCTAGTTGGCATTGCAAGGTGTTTACGTGCCAGATATGTTAAACATTTGTATGCCTCGTCATGCTTCAGCCACCATTCCAGAGGACATGCTTCCATGCTGATGAAGCTCGTTAAAAAATAATGTCAATTAAATTTGTGACTGAACTCCTTGGGGGAGAATTGTAGGTCTCCTGTTCTGTTTCACCCGCGTTCTGCCATATATTTCATGCTATAGCAGTCTTGGATGATGACCCAGCACATGTTTGTTTGAAGAACACTTTCACAGCAGATTTGACAAAACACAGAGAAGATACCAATGTGAGATTTCTAAAAATAGCTACAGCACTTGACCCAAGGTTTAAGAATCTGAAGTGCCTTCCAAAATCTGAGAGGGATGAGGCATGGATCATGCTTTCAGAAGTCTTAAAAGAGCAACACTCAGATGCGAAAACTATAAGACCCAAACCACCAAAAAAGAAAATCAAACTTCTGCTGGTGGCATCTGACTTGGATGATAAAAATAAATGCATCAGTCTGCTCTGCTTTCGATTGTTTTTGAGCAGAACCCATTATCAGCAAGAATGCATGTCCTCTGGAATGGTGGTTGAAGCATGAAGGGACATATAAATCTTAAGCACATCTGGCATAAATATCTCGAGACGCCGGCTAGAACAGTGCCATGTGAACGCCTGTTCTCACTTTCAGGTGACATTGTAAACAAGAAGCGAGCACCATTCTCTCTAAATTGTAACCAAATTTGGTTGTCTGAGTGATTAGCTGAAGTAGGACTGAGCAGACTTGTAGGCTTTAAAGTTTTACATTATTTTATTTTTTTCAGTGCAGTTATATTTTGTACATAATTCTACATTTGTAAGTTCAACTTTGATGATAGAGATTGTACTACAGTACTTGTATGAGGTGAATTGAAAATATTATTTCTTTTGTTTTTTTACAGTGTAACTATTTGTAATAAAAGATAAATATAAAGTGAGCACTGTACACTTTGTATTGTGTGTTGTAACTGAAATCAATATATTTGAAAATGTTGAAAACATTCAAAAATATCTAAATAAATGGTATTCCATGATTGTTTAACAACACGATTAATCATGTGATTAATTTTTTCAATCTCTTGACAGCCCTAATAATTAACTTGTGGTTCTCCGCTCTGATTCTTTCTCCCTGTGCTTTGCAAAGTTCATTTCCCTTCTTTATCACTTCTTCTGGGCAGCTGTCTGAAAACCAGCAGCCCTGAGAAGTGCACTGGCTAATTGAGCAGAATGGAGGATGTTCTAACATGTCACCCAAGAGCATGCAAAAGCTGGAGGCACAATCTGAATTGCCCACGAAAGCTTATGCTCAAATAAATTTGTTAATCTCTAAGGTGCCACAAGTCCTCCTGTTCTTTTTACAGATAACAGAGTAACATGGCTGCTACTCTGAAATCTGAATTGCGTTTATTGTTCCTTCATCTGGAGATATGTGTTTTTTATTAGATTCATTTTTTTAATATATGTGGAATATACAGTGGGAACAGCATTAATTTGCACTAATGATCAGGCAATCCGCCGAGAATTAACTGGGTTTTTTGTAAATTAACAAGGAAGCGAATAAACACAACATTAAAAAAAAAAGAATGGTTTTGCAACAGCAAATGTACTTTGTTCCCTGATCTGACTTGTGTTTAGTTTTAATTATTTATGATATTTCATAGTTTGCTACTTAATGTTGTGTAGTATATTTTGTACAAAATAATGAAGCCAGAGTAACTTGAGACCTTGCTTCAGCATCTGTTAAAACTTTATCTGGAAGAAGCTGATGGGTTTTGCTGGTATGAATTATGGGGTATGTGAATTAGCAGGGTTTTCTCATTAGCATTAAGGTCGCTCTGATAGACCTCAGCTGAGATCTTGGACCCATAGTGCTGAGACAGTCCCCGAAGAACTTAGTCTAATTAGGAAAGACAAACAAAGGATGGGAGAAAGGAAGGACTGTTTTCCTCATTTTACAGATGGGGGATTGAAGCACAAAGATTAAGGAGCCCACCCAAGGTGTCACAGGGAGTGTGTGGCAGAGCTGAGAATCAAAGCTCTGGCTCCTGTGTTCCAGTTCAGTGCCTGTAACAAGGTCATCTTTCTCAAAGAAGCTGTGTGTTTTCATTCCTTGGTCAGGCGGTTTACCCTGTGTACTTTTCCCCCTCTGGTACCGCTGCTGCAGCATTCATGGGAGCAGTGATACTAGCTTGGAGCCAGTTGACCAAGGGTGGTGGCTGATTGTTCCCAGGTCTTTTTCTCAAAGAGAGGCTCTAGTGGAGGAACCACTAGGTGCAGTGATGAGCTGCCAAATTTTTAACAACGGGTTCCCTCCTCCCTCCAAAATTTTAACAACGGGTTCCCTCCTTCCCCCCCCTCCGTGGGGGGGGGTCATGCCCCATCCAACCCCTCATGTTCCTTAACACACACACTCCGAGACCCCTGACCCATCCCCCCCTTCCCTGTCCCCTGACTGCCCCTTGCCGCCCCACCCAACCCCTCCTCTCATTCTCAATGGCCCCCCAGAACCCCTACCCCATACAACTACCCCTTCTCTCTGTCCCTGAGTGCCCCCACCACCTCATCCAACCCTGCTCTTTCCTGACTGCTCCCTGGGACCCTTGCCCCCATTCAATCCCCCTGTTCCCTGCCCTCTGACTGCCCTGACCCCTATCCACCCCCCCCACAACCCACCCCCTCCCTGCCCCCTTACCACACTGCCTGGGGACCGGGTCCACTCTGCCAGGACCACGACCGGCGCCGCGGGGCCCGATTCCCCGGGCCGGGCCGGCACCGGGGCCCGACTCCCCGAGCCGCTCGGCCCGACTCCCCGGGCCGGCCCGGCACCGGGGCCCGACTCGCCGAACCGCTCGGCCCGACTCCCCGGGCCGGCCCTGCACCGGGGCCCGACTCCCCGGGCCGCTCGGCCCGACTCCCCGGGCCGGGCCGGCACCGGGGCCCGACTCCCCGAGCCGCTCGGCCCGACTCCCCGGGCCGGCCCGGCACTGGGGCCCGACTCGCCGAGCCGCTCGGCCCGACTCCCCGGGCCGGCACCGGGGCCCGGCCGCTCGGCGGCAGCCGCGGGGCCCGACTCCCCGGGCCGGCGCTGGGCTGGAGGGAGCCGCGGTCTGGGACCGGGAGCTGCTGAGCCAGCCGCACCTCCCCTCCCCCTCTGCACCCCAGCTTACCTGCTGGCTGCCTCCATGCTACTTGTTCAGGCTTCCCGCGAACATCTGATTCGCGGGAAGCAGGGGAGGGGGAGGAGAAGGGGGTGGAGCAGGAGAGGAGTGGGCGGGAACTTTTGTTAAATTTAGCAGCCCTTAACAAGCGGTTCTAAAATGGCTGCTAAATTTAACAACGGGTTCGCGCGAACCCGTGCGAACCCGCTGCAGCTCACCCCTGACTAGGTGACATTCTGTGGCCTGTCTTGTGCAGGAGTTGGGACTAGCTGATCATAATGGTGTCTTCTGGTCATGAAATCTACCACTTCCCAGCAGCGCCCAGTTGGCAATAGTTTGAGCTTCCTCCTAGCAATGGAGAGCTTCTTTCAGTACCTGGACGTGAGCAGTTTGGGCTTCCAACAGGATGTTGGTGGCAGCGGTAGCTGGGGTTTCGGAGAGCGTGATTCCCTTCGGGAGAGATCGTGGTTGAAGGCGCACCTTCTGGGGACTAAGGAGAAGCCTTTTTTCTGCACGACGGACGCTGCCACCACCTTCCTCCCGAACAGGAGGGACTAACCGCAGCATCGAAGGAACATTCAGGGGGCTCTTTGCCGTGAGCTGGGTGAAGGTGTGTGGAGTCATAGTGGGGCACTGGGATGGTAATTACTGTCCAAGACAGCTGCTGGGGAGGGGGGGGGCAGTTGGTGAGCATGCCCCTTTCCTCAGACGTCTGGGGTAGAGGGAACAATCCTCTGTGGAAAGGCTGGTTGGCAGGAATCCTTGCCAAGCTCTTGTTGCCCTGAAGAGCTTCCGTGATGAAGGCATAAAAATCCCAAGCCCTGGAACTGTTCATTTCCCAGCTCTCTTACCCTGCTTGTTTGCAAGTTGCTTGGGGCCGTGCTAAGCCTCTTCAACCCTCTAGTTATCGCTGAGCAGATACCTGGTTGTCTGTCTGTTAGATGAAGGTTCCTGATTTGTACCAGTCCTTGTTTGTCCGGGTTGGTGGGAAAGTATGGGAGGCAGGGCAGGGGCAGGATGCCGTATATGTCTTAGCAGCAGCTCCAACAGCCTTTCAATGTGGTTATTGTCTGAACTAGGTTTCATTTGCTTGGGTCAGCGGGCAGCTAGAGGAAGTGAATGTGGTTACTGTGCTGTGACCCAGCTTAATGCGCCTCTCAGAACCAAGTACGGGAAATCCACCACTGAGAGATCATGCATGCAATCTGCCGCCTGCTTTACAGAGTAGCAGTAAACTTTGGTAAGTAGTCCCTGGGAAACATTATTATTATTATTATTATTATTTTTAGAGCCAGAGAGGCAGGCAACATTAACGCTCCCTTTTGCAAAGAATAGCTGGGAAGGGACACTGAATTAGCCTCTTTTCTTCAGTCTATAGGACACTGATGTTTTCCTGACTGCTGATCAGAAGCCTTTTAAGAAAGGAGCATCACAATTGTGGGTTAGAACAGCAGGGTTCCTGTGCTTGCTTTTTCAAGAGGCATTTTCATTTAAGCCCTTGTTTAAACAGTAATTAAAATATAAGACATGTTATTTATTTGTATAGCCATAGCACTTAGAGGCATCAGCTAGATCGGGCCCCGTTGTGTCAGGGGCTGTACAAGTGTGTAATAAATGATGCTTTAAGATACGTGTGGTATAGAGGAGCTTTATTGTTGGTATCAAACTCTTTTCTATTACATTTCAATTTTTCAGTTCTTGATTCAAGTGGCCTTTTCCCCCCTTATTTTGCTAAAACTCTGATTGGTTTGAATGATCAGAGTAAGAAAAAATCAGTGCATGTCCCTAGAACGCACTTTTGAGGTGCAAGACTGTGCTTTTTGGGGGGCTTGAATAACGCAAGCTGCTTGAAAAAGCTTTGGTCTGATCCTGGCCCTTACACTCTACTGGGCTGTCCATGTTAGGAAGTGTGATCAGTAAACTTAAAAGCTAATGCATTTAAACTCTTAGCACGGACAGGGGAAATTGCAGTTTGTGCTCTCTGGTTTTGATGAATCCTAGAGGGAAGCAGAGGGTTAAACCTAAACTTGCTGACATGTTAAAAGCGCTAGTGACCCCTGCCTAGGCTCAGATTTTAAAACACGTTAGCTGGCAGGTTTTTAATACATTCGCCCCTTTTTGCCTAGCCCACCAAGGGCAAGTGATTTGAAGAAATGTGGCTTCGAAATAGTTTGACCTGTTACTCTCCCAAGATGTGTAGCTCCAGTTAGTGGCATGTTCTCTGTTTATTCAGCAGCTGCGTTTCTTCCGATGCCTGCGTACAGACTATACCTGGGAGACCATTCCAGTGATCGGTTACTGGAGCATCCCACTGTACGTTTGCATGGCACAGAATGGCTGATTGGCAGGCTCACTCTGCCGTTCGTCCCCAGCAAAACAATATTCAGTGTATTTTTTTTTAAATAAAACTGTAGGGAAATGTGACTTTGTCTGAGATTTTTAATACAAATGGGTCTGGGATTTTAAAGTTTATTGTTCCCACAGCAACTGTAACTGCTCTTATACTTATGCTGTACGTTGTAGGGCTGTGTATGCTATTAATTTTATGCGCCGTGTGCATATGGGCGGGGTAGCATATAGTCTAGATATCCATATGGCACCCACAGGAGCGCTGTCTTAGTGATACTGTGGGAGCCTTAATTCTTAACTTCCTGGGCCAGACTCTGCATGTGGCTGTGCCAGTATAAATCCATCTGCACCAGCAAACTTCAGTGCCAAATTTAGCCCCTTACACTTATCTTCATGTTCCCAGCGGTAGAACACTTGAGTGCGTCGCTGCTAAGGCAGTTTTGCAACCGTTTGTCAGCTCTGGGCAGGGGTAGATGAGACAAGGATAAAAAAAGACGGTGCCCGGTCCTCATTAGAGCTCAGACCCGTTTGAGTGTCAGGAGAGCTATGGAGGGATACAGGAAATAATACGGTTCTGTCCAAAGCCCCAGTTCAGCAAACCGTCCCTATTAGGCAAAGCTTTTAAGCATGTGCTTAAGCTCGATTGACTTTAATGGAACTTAAGTACATGCTTAATGTTAAGCACGTGCTGCAGTGCTTTTCTGACTCCGGGCTCAAAAAGGGGATGTGGACATGTAGGTCAAACGTGCCCTGTTTGTTGATAACTTGCCTCTTATTGTGTTTCGTTGGGGCGTGTTTTTCGAGAGGAATATTGTCTAGTGATCTGAGCCGCTGTTTGTTTTAAACCAGTTTTCTCTTTCACTGACTCACTCTCTGGCCTTCCGATGCCTCGGTTTTCCTATCTGCACAATGGGGATAACACTACTCGCCCGCCATGCAGTTCTAGTCTCTTTAGGTCATTGAGGATCTGTGCTATGCAAGGATCACTATCACTATTTAACATGAGAGGCTAACACTATCTACAATCCACCAAAGACCACAACAGCTACATGCTATCAGTGAATACACTGCCAGCCACTGTGGGCAAAGTATGTATCTTTGTGACATGCAAGCAGAGCTAACTCTTGAGATGTCCACTCTGAAATCCTTTAGGTTCCCAGCTGATCACTTCCCTTTACAGGTTTCGGTGGTAGCTGTGTTAGTCTGTATCAGCACAAAAAAAACCCTGAGGAGTCCTTGTGGCACCTTAGAGACTAACAAATTTATTTGAACATAATCTTTTGTGGGCTAGAACCCACTTCATCAGATGTATGAAGTGAAAAATACAGGAGCAAGTATAAATACGTGAAAGGATGGGGGTTGCTTTACCAAGTGTGAGGTCAGTCTTACGAGATAAATCAATTAACAGCAGGATACCTGCCCACTCATATCTCCAACATCTCCCATAAAAATCCTGCCCTATTGGCTGGTCTCCTCCCCCACAAACAGCCATGATGAAAAGAAAGGCTTTAGTTTGGATTCTTCTCTGCCACTGACGCCTTGTGTGGCCGTGAACAAGTCACTTAACCTAAGAACATAAGCATGGCTGTACTCGGTCAGACCAATGTTCTATCTAGCCCAGTATCTTGTCATCCAACAGTGGCTGGAACCAGATGCTTCAGAGGGAATGAACAGAACGGGGCAACCTCTTGGCCTCAATTTCTGCACTGACTTCAGTTTTCTCCGATTCTCTACTATGGGGGTGATGACAATAACTTACCTTGCAGGGAGTATGAGGTTTAATTGATGTTTGTAAATTCCTGGGAGCACCTCAGCTGGAAGGTGCTACAGAAGGGCAGAGCTTTATTAACATGAGGGGCACAACACGCTTTTCAATGCTGTTCCATACTGTTCAGTGATAATGTGGGTCAGCTGTAGTGGAGATCCGGGTGTAATTTAAGAAGGTGACTGTAGGAGAAGGAATGCTAGGATGGGCCTTTCGCCTGACCTGACGGTTCCTCTAGGGTTTGAAGGAGCTTGTGTCATGTAGTATAGGGAAAAGTCCAAGGCCCAGGCAGGTGTAGGAACGACAGGATGCAGAGAAGGTCACGATACGTGGGAGCGTGTGTAAGAGAGAGAGCATTCTGCTGAGAGCAGTGTTATTTATCATCATTAGGGATCTGAAGGAAGGAGCTAACAGCACATTAATTAAGTTTTGCAGAAGAAATAACATTGGGAGGTGCTGCACAGAGGGAAGACAGAGCCATAATACAAAGGGATCCCGGGGAGGGGGGTAATGTGGGCAGGAATAGCAGATTGATGTTTGCTCTGGAGAAATGTGAACTGACGTACATGGCAGTTTTTCTCAAAGCTACCACTGGGTGCAGCCCCATCAGCAGTACCAGTGTTGGGAGCGTTGCTGTGGTGGATACCCTGCTCCGAGCAGGGTTAGATGATAGAGTGCTTGAGGCTAGCAGTCCTGTCGTTGCTACCCTGGGTGGAGCTGCATTGGCGCTAGTGAGCTGATGGGAAACTTGAAGAAAAGTGCTGGTGTAAGCAAAGCCTGAGGGAGGAGGAGACCTGAGAAGCAGCAACACTGAAGCAGGAGGCTTTAGGGACGAGAGCCGACAGTCAGTCTCTCACGGCCTCGGTGTTGTTACTAATTACAGTAGCACCCAGGAGCCTCAGTCATGGCCAGGACCCCATTGTGCTAGGTGCTGTACAAACAAAAACACCGTCCCTGCCTCAAAGTGTTTACAATTGAAGACAAGAGACAGCAGATTGATACAGACACATGGAGGACTAGAAGGAAACAATGAGACAGCATTGGTCCGCGGGATAGGCGGTGATCTCAGTACGCCTCGTCTTTTGCAGCCATCATGGCAAAGGAGGGTTTTTGAAGGAGGAGAATGAGTTGGTTTTGCAGTGTGGTGTTGTGGCCAAACAAGCCGATACGATTCTCAGGTTGTGTGTATAGAAATACCACACCGCAGACCAGGGAGCTGATAGACCTTTTCTGTGGGCTTTGTCTACATAAGAACATAAGAGCAGCCATACTGGGTCAGACCAAAGGTCCATCCAGCCCAGTATCCTGTCTACCGACAGTGGCCAATGCCAGGTGCCCCAGAGGTAACAGGTAATGATCAAGTGATCACTCTCCTGCCGTCCCTCACCACCCTCCTGACGAACATAGGCTATGGACACCATTGTCTTACCCATCCTGGTCTATATAGCCATTAATGGACTTAACCCTCCATTAGTTT